>NC_081552.1:17828187-17854141 GCF_963082655.1 Stomoxys calcitrans | reverse complement strand
GTCCGTCCCGTCTGTTGTAATCACTCTACAGCCATCAATAATTAAAATATTGAGCTGAAATTTGGTGCTATATAGACCGATTTGCCGATTAAGGGTCTAATGCCTATAAACTCTTTATTTTTTTATCCGACTTCGCTGAAATTTGAAACAGTGAGTTGTTTTGAGCCTTCCGATATCCAACATAAATATTGTTCAAATCGTACTATATTTAGATACAGCTGCCATGTAGACCGATCTGCCGATAAAGGGTATGAAGCCCATAAAAAATTTATTTATTATCTGATTTTCGCTAAAATTTGAAACAGTGTGCATTTTTAGGTCTCCCTATATCCGACCTTAAATATGGTTCAGATCGGACTGTATTGGGATATAGATGCCATATAGATCGACCTCCCGATAAAACGTCTGAAGCCTATAAAAGCTTTATTTCTTATTACGATTTCGCTGAAATTTAAAACAGTGAGTTGTTTTGGGCCTCTCGATATCCGACCTTAATATTGTTCAGATCGGACTATATTTAGATATAGCTGTCATATAGACCTATCTGCTGACAAAGGGTCTGAAGCCCATAAAAGCTTTATTTATTACCCGATTTCACCGAATTTCTGAAGCCCATAAAAGCTTTATTTATTACCCGATTTCGCAAAAATTTTAAACAGTAAGTTGTTTAAAGCCTTCTGACATCCGTCCTAAATATGGTTCAGATCGGACTATATTTAGATATAGCTGCCGTATAGACCGATCTGCCGATAAAGGGTCTGAAGCTCATCATAAAAGCTTTATATATACCCGATTTCTCTGCAATTTGAAACAGTGAGTTGTTTTAAGCCTTAAGACACATCCGACACAATATGATTCAGATCAGACAATATAGATATAGCTGTCATAAAGACTGAGTTCTTGGGACCTGAATAAAATTTGTATTTGAGCAGCCCCTATTAAGACATAACTACGGACATAAAGGTGGAGATATAATAAAATAGGATGATTATTATATCCTTGTATAATTTGGTCCAGATCGGTCCAGATTTGGTTATAGGTGCCATATACAACGATCTCTCGATTTAAAATCTTGGCCCTATAAAAAGCGCATTTACATTTTGTTCTACAAAATTGAAACTCCGACTTATATTTATTAGACCACTCAATGCCCGTGCCGAATTTAGGTGCATAAGTTATCCAATTTTCACCGGATTGTGACAAAAAGGGTTTACATATATATCCGAGGAGGTGGGTATCCAAAGTTCGGCCCGGCCGAACTTAATCCCTTTTTACATGTTTTCACTCTTTCTTGATATGTGCATCTGTAATTAAAATACATTCATATACTACCAACTATTGGGTTGCCCAAAAAGTAATTGCGGATTTTTTAAAAGAAAGTAAATGCATTTTTAATAATACTTAGAATGAACTTTAATCAAATATACTTTTTTTACACTTTTTTTCTAAAGCAAGCTAAAAGTAACAGCTGATAACTGACAGAAGAAAGAATGCAATTACAGAGTCACAAGCTGTGAAAAAATTTGTCAACGCCGACTATATGAAAAATCCGCTATTACTTTTTGGGCAACCCAATATTAATTTAATAAATAGCAACTCCTTGCCAGGAGACTTTCCTCTCACATAAACAACAATTTAGTATTAGCCAGGCTTTTTTTTGCTTGCCCATTGAGAATAATTGAAATAATGGCTGAGGAGTTATGTTTGTATATTTTCTATTCTTTAAATCCTTCAATATCCTTCAATATTTACCACCTCCTACTTAAAACTTCAAAAGTAGACATCATCTTTATTCGTAAAATACGAATTAAGCTCTAACGAAAACAATGCAAATTTAAATCCTTTAACAATCGGTTTTGGCTGCTTATACATTTTCCTATACAATAGTGGTAGTGGGTGTTATACTTAAGCAGATTTTACAGATTTTAATTCCATTTTAAGGGCCATCATAATCAAATTAGTTGCCTATGATGGGGCATGAATGAAAGAATGAATGAAATCCTCTAGAATAATGGCCATTTTAATTAGTATAATTTTTGAAGTTCTTTGTAGGTGGGGTGAAGAGAGAAAAACAGAAGAGTTTAAATTTCTTAGGAGTTATTGTTTATTCTGATGTCTAGCATAGATAACAAAACCAAAATTCTATACAAATCTCTAAAGAAAATATATAAGTATTAATTGAAGGGAAAATGTAACAGCTGCAAACTATTCCATTTAGTTCAAAAACTAGATACGCCAACGAGACTTTGTAATGCATAAGTGTACATCACCTACCAAAATTCAGCCAAATCGAATGAAAACAAGTAAAAGTGTGCTAAATTCAACAGGGTCGAATCTTATATACCCTCCACCATGGAACGTTTTTGTCAAGTTCTTTGCTTGGTATTTCTTTATACCTAATCGATTCGAGCCATATATTGATTGAAACCACAATCTTCTACATTGTGCAAAATTTCAGCGAAATAGGATAAAAATTGTACGATTTGGCTAAAATTCATATAAACCGAGTTGCCTTCTTGAGTTCTTACAAGTCACAATTTTTGTACGGTTTGGCTAAAATTTTGCGTGCTGTGTTCTGTTGTGACTTCCAACAACTGTGCCAATTGCGATTAAAATCAGTCTGTAACCTGTAAAACCATATAAACTGGTCTCTCAATCATCGTTGTTCGTTTCGTAGAATCTATAATTTTTCTGTTTTGATAGAAATTTGGTATGTATTTAGAATAAAATTATGCTTTTCAACTAAATTTATTTTGTATAAATTTTTAGCAGAATCCATCGTGGTGTGTTCCCAAGATACGGTCCGGCCAAACTTTGCACGCTTTAACTTGTTTATATATTTATTTAGTCATACAGTTTGCCATACACCGAAATATCAATTTCCGACTCTACAAAGTATACACGTATATATCTGATCTTTCCAAAATTTTATGCCAATCAATGAAGTCCTCTACAATCCTTTAAAATTTAGAAATACATTCAATAAAATTTTTAATTTTTAAACCCACCACCGAAGGATGGGGGTATATTCATTTTGTCATTCCGTTTGCAATACATCGAAATATCCATTTCCGACCCTATAAAGTGTATATATTCTTGATCAGCGTAAAAATCTAAGACGATCTAGCCATGTCCGTCCGTCTGTCCGTCTGTCTGTTGAAATCACGCTACAGTCTTTAAAAATAGAGATATTGAGCTGAAATTTTGCACAGATTCTTTTTTTGTCCATAAGCAGGTTAAGTTCGAAGATGGGCTATATCGGACTATATCTTGATATAGCCCCCATATAGACCGATCCGCCGATTTAGGGTCCTAGGCCCATAAAAGCCACATTTATTATCCGATTTTGTTGAAATTTGGGATAGTGAGTTGTGTTACGCCCTTCGACATCCCTTGTCAATTTGGCTCAGATCGGTGAAGATTTGGATATAGCTGCCATATAGACCGATCCTCCGATTTAGGGTCTAAGGCCCATAAAAGCCACATTTATTGTCCGATTTCGCTGAAATTTGGGACAGTGAGTTGTCTTAGGCCCTTGGACATGTTTCTTTAATTTGGTCCAGATCGGTTCAGATTTGGATTTAGCTGCCATATAGACCGATCCGCCGATTTAGGGTTCTAGGCCCATAAAAGCCACATTTATTATCCGATTTTGATGAAATTTGGGATAGTGAGTTGTGTTACGCCCTTCGACATCCCTTGTCAATTTGGCTCAGATCGGTGAAGATTTGGATATAGCTGCCATATAGACCGATCCTCCGATTTAGGGTCTAAGGCCCATAAAAGCCACATTTATTGTCCGATTTCGCTGAAATTTGGGACAGTGAGTTGTCTTAGGCCCTTTGACATGTTTCTCTAATTTGGTCCAGATCGGTTCAGATTTGGATTTAGCTGCCATATAGACCGATCCCCCGGTTTAGGGTCTTAGGCCCACAAAGCCACATTTATTATCCGATTTTGATGAAATTTGGGATAGTGAGTTGTGTTACGCCCTTCGACATCCCTTGTCAATTTGGCTCAGATCGGTGTAGATTTGGATATAGCTGCCATATAGACCGATCCTCCGATTTAGGGTCTAAGGCCCATAAAAGCCACATTTATGGTCCGATTTCGCTGAAATTTGGGACAGTGAGTTGACTTAGGCCCTTTGACATGTTTTTCTAATTTGGTCCAGATCGGTTCAGATTTGGATATAGCTGCCATATAGACCGATCCTCCGGTTTGGGGTCTTAGGCCCACAAAAGCCACATTTATTATCCGATTTTGATGAAATTCGGGGCAGTGAGTGGTGTAAGGCCCGTCGACATCCTTTGTTAATTTGGCCTAGATCGGTTCAGATTTGGATATAGCTGCCATATAGATCGATCCTCCGATTTATGGTGTAAGGCCCATAATAGCCACATTCATTATCCGATTTTGCTGAAATTTGGGACAGTGAGATGCGTTAGGCCCTTTGACATATTTCTTCAATTTGGTCCAGATCGGTTCAAATTTGGATATAGCTGCCATATAGACCGATTTCTTGATTTATGGTTTGGGCCCATAAAATGCTCATTTATTGCACGATGTCCCCGAAATTTGGAACAGTGAGGTAAGTTAAGCCCCTTGACATACTTCTGCAATATCGCACAGATCGGTCTAGATTTGGATATAGCTGCCATATAGACCGATATCTAGGTTTTAGGTTTTGGGGCCATAAAAGACGCATTTATTGTCCGATGTCGCTGAAATTTGAGACAGTGAGTTGTGTTAGGCTCTTCGACGTCCTTCTTCAATTTTGCCCAGATCGGTCCAGATTTGAATATAGCTGCCATATAGACCGATCGCTGGATTTAAGGTTTAGGGCCCATAAAAGAGGCATTTATTGTCCGATTTCGACGAAATTTGGGACAGTGCTTAGTGTTAGGCTCTTCGGCATGTTTATGCAACTTGGCCCAAATCGGTCCAGATTTGGATATAGCTGCCATGTAGACCGATATCTCGATTTAAAGTCTTGGCCCCATAAAAGGCGCATTTATAATCCGATTTCACTGAAATTTGACACAGTGACTTATGATCGGATTTTCGACATCCGTGTCGTATATAGTTCAGATCGGTATGAGGTATATGAGTAAAGGGTATGAAATTTTCACCGAATTTTGATGAAAGATGGTTTACATATATACCCGAGGTGGTGGGTATTCAAAGTTCGGCCCGGCCGAACTTAACGCCTTTTTACTTGTTTTCATTTTCAATACGCAGGTTAAGGTTTTGAATGGGCTAAATTGGACTATATTTGGATATAGCTGCCATTCGGGTGGGATATCGATGGGTCTAGTAAAACTCATCGTCTCAAATTTCAGCTAAATCGAGTAATTAATGCGCCTGTTATGCGCTTAAGACCTAAAATCGGCATATCTAATACCCAAAAGAGCCAACATCGACATATAGTCCGATATATACCATATTCAGGCTCAACATTTCAGCGAAATCGGATGACATATGCGAATTTTATGGACCCAAGATCTTAAATCGAGAGATCGGTCTATATGGCAGCTCTATCTAAATCTAGACCGATCGACCAAATTGCAGAAGGATGTCGAAGAGCCTAACGAAACTGTCCTAAATTTCTTCGAAATCGGACAATAAATGCGCCTTCTATCGGGCCAAGACTTTAAATCGAGAGATCGGTCTATATAGCAGATATATCCCAATCTGAACCGATCTGAGTCAAAATTGATGTAGGATGTCGAAGGGCACAACTCACAGTCCCAAATTTAACAAAATCTGATAATAAATGGAACTTTTATAGACCTGAGACCTCAAATCGGCGGATCGATCTGAAATTTTGCATGCAGTGTTCTGTTACGACTTCCAGCAACTGTGCCAAGTACAGTCTAAATCAGTCTATAACCTCATATAGCTCCCCTATAAACCGGTCTCTCGATCATCCTTGTTCGGTTCCTAGAAGCTTTAATTTTTGCTGGTTTCACAGAAGCTTGGTATGTAGAATCAAATAATGCCCTTTAAGTAAATTTATTTTGTACAAATTTTTAGCAGAATACATGGGTGGGTTCCCGAGATTCGACCCGGCCAAACTTAGAGCGCGCGAAGGTGCAATTCATTTCCGGTTTGGTTGAAATTTTGCACCGTGGGATTTACCATTGTCTTTAACATTCAAGCCAAGTATGGCCCGAATCGATTTATAACCAGACATAGGTCCAATAGCATAACAATTCTTATCCATTTCCTTTGTTTCTCTATAAAGAAATACCGGGTAAAGAACTTGACAAAGGCGATCCATGGTGAAGGTATATAAGATTCGGCCCGGCCGAACTTAGCACGCTTTTAATAGTTTCAAGTCACCATAAACAACACAAATTATGATTGTTGTTGTTGTAGCAGTGTGTTGTACACTGAGGCGGCAGCCCTTGCCGATGAAGGATTTCATAGGGTCAATCCGGTACGTCGTTATGGTCGTGCGTCAAAACGTTTTGAGCACGATTATGCTAGAAAATGTCAAACTTTCCATAGGAAATCTCAAATTGCACCTGGCAACACTTGGTATTGACTTGTTCAGAAACTTATATAGCAGCCCTCGTACATGAATATAGTTACCATATAGACCCATCTGCCAATTTGTGGTCCTTAGCCAATAGAAGCCCCATTTATAGCCCAATTTGGAACAGTGAGTTGTACTTAGACCACCGAAGACCCCTATGTGGTCTATTTCGGGCCAAATTTACATATAGATACCATATAGAACGATCTGCCAGAGGGGGTAATTTTTTTACCTGATTTCCCTGCAATCCATAAAATAGAGTTTTACTAGGCACCCTGTATCCGACTGAATATGGTTCTTATTGGGTCAAATAGACCAATCCGTCGATTCTGGGTCTTAGCCCCATAAAAGTCACATTTATTACTCGAATTCGCTGAAATTAGACACAATAACTGACTTTCAACCTCCTGTCATCAGATCAAAAAATGGTCCAGATCAGACTATATTTATATACAGATACAGTTGCAACATAAACCTAGGAGGCCACCATAGGGCAGAAGTTAGCATGTCTGCCTATGACACTGAATGCCTGAGTTCAAATCCTGGCGAAAACATCAGAGAAAAAATTTTGCTACACTGCGTGACCTCTTTTGGGAGAAGTTTTAGGATTGTCAATCCTAATGATGGCAAAATTTGTGAGGTACTTTGCCATTTTAAAACTTCTCCCAAAAGAGGTGTCGCCCTGCAACACGCTGTTCGGACTTGGCTATAAAAAGGAGGGCCTTTATTATTGAGCTTAAACTTGAATCGGACACCACTGGCTGATATGT
The DNA here is from genome assembly GCF_963082655.1 of Stomoxys calcitrans. Lineage (NCBI taxonomy): Eukaryota > Metazoa > Arthropoda > Insecta > Diptera > Muscidae > Stomoxys > Stomoxys calcitrans. The sequence continues at coordinate 17,846,830 of NC_081552.1, read as the reverse complement.
CAGAAGTTTGCTCCTGTTCCTTTCTGAAGTGTTCATGGAAAAATTTGCAAAAAATGTGTTCTCTAAATAGTAATAAGTAACAAATGAGAACGTGTTAAGTTCGGCCGTGCCGAACTTTAGATACCCAACACCATGGATAAATAAACCATCCTCTTTTATAACAACTCCGCTACCATATCCATGGTGAAATGCAAATGGGAGCTGGTCTGGATCATATTTGATTGAGGTCCAGAGCACTTTTATACAAGTTATAGTTTCAGCAAAATGTGGCAACAAATCCGCCTTTTAAGAGATTAAGAACCTTAATTGGAAGATCGGTCTATATGAAAGCTATATCTAAAAACAAGTAAAAAAACAAGTAAAGGCCGGGCCGAACTTTGGATACCCACCACCTCGGTGGCTAAACCACCTTTCATCATAATTCGGTGAAATTTTCATACCTTATTTCCCATATCAGTTATATCAAAATATGTTCTGATTTGGATCAAATACTAATAAGTACAGAAGCTATATCTAAAAATAAAGCCATAAGTCACTGTATCAAATTTCAGTGAAATCGGAATATAAATGCGCCCTTAAAATCGAGATATCGGTCTACATGGCATGTCGAAGAGCCTAACACAAAGCACTGTCCCAAATTTCGGCGAAATCGGACAAAATGGGCTCTTTTATGGGCCCAAAACTTTAAATCGAGATATCGGTCCATATGGCAGCTATTTCCAAATCTGGACCGAAGAGCCTAACTAAACTCACTGTCTCAAATTTCGGCGACATCGGACAATAAATGCGTTTTTTATGGCCCCAAAACCTAAAACCTAGATATCGGTCCATATGGCATCTATATCCAAATCTGGACCGATCTGCGCGATATTGCAGAAGTATGTCAAGGGGCTTAACTTAAATCACTGTCCCAAACTTCGGCGACATCGGACAATAAATGAGCATTTTATGGGTCCAAAACCTTAAATCAAGAAATCGGTCAATATGGCAGCTATATCTAAATCTGAACCGATCTGAGCCAAATTGACGAAGGATATTGAAGCGCCTAACACAACTTACTGTCCCAAATTTCAGCAAAATCGGATACTAAATGTTGCTTTTATGGGCCTAAGACCCTAAATCGGAGGATCGGTCTATATGGGGGCTATATCAAGATATAGTCCGATATAGCCCATCTTCGAACTTAACCTGATTATGGACAAAAAAATATTCTGTGCAAAGTTTCAGCTCAATATCTTTATTTTTGAAGACTGTAGCGTGATTTTAACTGACAGACGGAGATGTCTAGATTGTCTTAGATTTTTACGCTGATCAAGAATATATACTTTATAGGGTCGGAAATGGATATTTCGATGTGTTGCAAACGGAATGACGAAATGAATATACCCCCATCCTTCGGTGGTGGGTATAAAAATACTTTGCACGGTTGTTGGAAGTCGTAACGAAAAACCGTATATAGCTTAAATCGGGAGATCGGTTTATATGAGAACTATATCAGGTTATAGACCGATTCGAATCGCTCTTAACACAGTTATTGAAAGTCATAACAGAATACTACGTGCAAAAATTTCAGCCAGATTGCACAAAAATTGCGGCTTCCAGGGGCTCAAGAATTCAAATCGGGAGATCGGTTTATATAGGACCTATATCTAAACCTGAACAGATATGACTCACTGGCAATCCCCAACGATCTACATCAATAATAGGTATCTATGCAAAATTTCAAGGGGATAGCTTTACGCGTATGGCGATATCGTGATTTGGACAAACGGACGGACATTGCTAGATCGAATCAGGATGTCGAGACGATCAAGAATATATATGCTTTATGGGGTCCCATATCAATATTTCGAGGTATTACAAACAGAATTATTTGATTACTATAGCCCCATCCTTTGTTGGAGGGTATAAAAATAAAGAATGGTTAGAGCTGCGGTGTTGCGAGATCGTGTACAAAATTTCAAGGCCCTAGGTTGTCCGGGCGCATTTTGTCAGGCCCCTTAAGTTCTTCACCTAGTTGTTTCGTTAGTAGTCCGATTCCCAATTTTTTTTTTGGACAGTGCTCGAAAACCCCTACAAAAAAAGTTCGCTTGAGGTTTACAATATCTCGTATTGGTTCGGGGATATTCGACTTTTAATTTTTATACCCACCGCTGAAGTATGGGGGCATATTCATTTTGTCATTCCGTTTGCAACACATCGAAATATCCATTTCCGGCCCTATAAAGTATTGGGTTGCCCAAAAAGTAATTGCGGATTTTTTAAAAGAAAGTAAATGCATTTATAATAAAACTTAGAATGAACTTTAATCAAATCCAAATCAGACATAATTTCGGTTTAACGCCTTTTTTACTTTTTCTTTACAATTTCGACCGAGACCTGCTTCGAATCGATTATGGTCTACATTGGAGCATGTTTGAATAAATGTAGGTACTACATAAACTTACTATTGGTTCTTAAGCCCATAAATGTCGATATTATAACCCGATTTCGCTGGCTGAAATCTTAAACTGTTAGGCTTTTATAAGGCTTTTAGGAAAATTTAGCAGATATGATCTAGATTTGAATATTAATATGGACATATACCCATGAACATTCTACTAAGGAACAGCTGCAAAGTTCTCACATATCAATGATTGCAGTCCGATTCAAGTTTAGACTCAATGATGAAGGGCTTCCTTTTTATAGCCGAGTCCGAACGGTGTGCCGGGCATGCGAAACCACTTTGAAGAGATGTCTTTACATGGCAAAGTGCCTCAGAAATGTTGACAGCATGCGTTTTTACTTGTTCCAATATACCTTAATTACGAAGAAAATATTAATCCAATTGTATATTGTAAAAAAAAGCAAAAATAAAAAAATCCAAGAGTATTATGGAAAATCATTTAGACTACACATGCATGCCGGGACCTTTCAAGTGCACTCGAGCATATAGAAAATCTCATTAATTTCTCTTTCCGGTGCAAGCATAAAAAATAAATATCCTCCTCCTGAAGCAACAACGTAAAACAAAGAACTTTGTTTAAGAACTCAGCTTACAAAAATGGGAGGCATGTGGCAAACACAACATGGTAGGAACCAAAAATTTTTTTTTTGTTGGATATCACATCGCAAAATCACAGCAGTGTGAGTTGTTATTTCCAAATTAAACAACAAGTGTGTGCTAGTGTATAAGTTGGTCCCTCTGTTCATGGAAAGCGCATGAATTTTTCCATTTTTTTTTTTCTTGATACAACGCGTAACGCCTCTACCAAGTGTATTTCGTTAAAAATTTCCCCAAGCATTTCAAGTGACAATAAGCTTGCCAAAAAATAAAATCATACGAAAATGTTGGGTGTGAGGAATGTGAAGACATGGTTTTATGGAGTATTTCCATTAAAATCGTATTATCGAAAAATTTACATACCAACCACACTTGTCAGACGAAATTTGAATAATGTTCTACGTTTTGTTTTATTTGCTTTTTTTTAGTATATGCTATGGCGACTTGTTTTCGTTGTTTTGTTCGAATCGGAAAAAAAACCAAAAACACTTCTACAATTTCTTGGCCAATTATTTGTGCCATAAAAGTATCAAAATCGGGATTGGATTATCTCTTACACTTGAAGAAATCCATTTTATTGAAGGCATAATTAAATGAATTCTACGAATTGTTTACACTTCCAAAGATGTTGTGTGCCATTTTGAGGGGTAGCATATGAAAAATACATTTAATAATAGAAACACTTGTAAGATAAATATTTTGTTCAAAGTATTATCAGAAAACTGCACAGTATTAGAGAGGCTGGAAGTATCCATGAAACATAAATTTGGTTTTAGCAATTATATCTTCACAAATTTTGTGCAGATTGGTGAAAATTAAGCGACATATATAAAGGAGCTATATCCAAATCTGAACCGATTTTAATGAAATTTTGCAGATATGTTAGGAATAGTAACAAAACAGTCTGTGACAAATTTTCTCTAGATCGGTTGATAATGTTAAAGGTCATGGGAGAAGCCGTTGTACAAAATTTCAGCCAAATCGGAAGAGAATTGATCCCTCTGAAGGCTCAAGAAGTCAAGATCCCAGATCCGTTTATATGGCAGTTTTATCAGGTTATGCACCGATTTGCGCCATACTTAACACAGTTATTGGAAGTCGTAACAGAACACTTCGTGCTAAATTTCAGCCAAATCGGATGAGAATTGTGCCCTCTAGCGGCTCAAGAATTCAAGACCAAAGATCGGTTTATGTGGCTGCTATACGAGATTATGAACCGATTTGAATCGTACTAAGCACAGTTGTTGGAAGTGATCGGATAAGAAGTGCGCCCTCTATAAGCTCAGGTTATGAACCGATTTGAAGCATACTAAGCAAAGTTGATGATGATAACAAAACGCCACTTGCAAAATTTCAGTCAAATCGGACGAAAATTGCGCTCTCTAAAGGCTCAAGAAGTCAAGACCCAAGATCGGTTTATATAGCAGATATATCGAAAAAAGGACCAATTTCGCCTATTCACCATCCAACCGACCTACACTAATTAAAAGTATTTGTGCAAAATTTCAAGCGCCTAGCTTTACTCCTGCGAAAGTCAGAATGCTTTCGACAAACAGACGGACGGACATGGCTAGATAGACTTAAAATGACATGACGATCAAGAATATATATTCTTTATGGGGTTTTAGGCGCATATTTCGAGATTTGCATTTATTTGTTGGATGTCATAAAAGTCAAGTGCAAAATTTCAGCCAAATGGGATAAGAATTGCGCCCTCTTGAGGCTCCAGAAGTATATTCGGGAGATCGATATATATGGAAGCTATACCAGGTAAAGAACCGATTGGAGCCAAATTTAGTACATCTTTTGAATGTCATAAAAGTTACCGTGCAAAACCTCAGACAAATCGGATAAGAAGATCGCCCTCTAGAGGCTCAAGAAGCATATTCGGAAGATCGGTTTATATGCGAGCTATATCTTAACAAAAATTGAACAAAAATTTCTTTGGAATATTTATTTTCGACAATTAAAGAGCTTTTAGTGAAATATCATGCTACGAAAATAGTATATCGTTGACTAACGGTTTAACAATATAAGTGCCTTTATCTGAATCCCATACTATCTTAATTGGTCTAAGAATTTAAGTTTGGATGTAAGGTGTACTCCATTCTTGAAATACTTTCTTTCAGCCCGATATCTCATGATATCTGATTTAGGGGTGTTTTATGAGGCGAGCGATGGTCCCCCAGACACTTGGACCTAAAAAAATATCAGCATCGTGCTCTTCTTTCAAATACCATTTATTTACACCCCATATTGCCATTGGTTTAGGCGAATTTACACGATGAGGCGTCCCCCAAACACATGGCCCCAATACAGGTTATCAAATTCGTTTCCTAATCACAAATACCTTTCATTTGAGCCACATATTGGTATGGTCGAAAAATTTTTACCCTTTGGGGGGTGTTTTGGGGAAGGAGTCATGCCCTAAATACATGGTCCTACATTTGGATATCGAATACGCATTCTACTCCCAAATACATTTATTTCAGCCCCATATTGCGATGGTCACTAAAAAATTTTTGTTTGTTGGGTATTTTGGGAAAGGGGTAAACCTCCAGAAAATTGGCCCCGAAAGTGGGTATCCATTTTTGCTTCTACCCCCATTGACATGGTCGGTAAATATGTACGATTTAGGGGTGTTTTGGGGATTTGAGTGGTCTCCAAACACTTAGCCCGGAAAATATATCAGCATCGTGCTCTATTCTCATATGTCTATATATCATTTATTTGAATCCCATATTGCCATTGGCATCAAAATTCGATATCAAATTCGTTTTCTCATCTCATTTAAACTTCTTATTGCAAAAGTCAGCAAATATGTACGGTTTGGGGTATTGGCCCTAAAAACTATAAATATTTAGTTCCACTCCCTTTAAGACCCAAATTGTCTTGGTGAGCAAATACGTCCTAGTTGGGGATTGTCATGGTGGTGGGACGTCCCCTAGGCAGTTGGTTCCTAAAGTTGAAATCAGATACGTGGTCCCAAATACCTTTAATTTGAGCCCCATATTTCCATAGGCGGCAAACATGACTGGCTTGGGGGTGTTTTGGGGGATGGGTGGCCACTCAGTTAGTTAGCCTTGAAAATATATATTGGATTCGTGTTCTTCTATAAAAACTCTTCTCTTTGAGCCTCATATTGCAACAGTTAGAAAATACTTCCTATTTGGGTGGTGTTGTAGACCAAAGACCTTTCATTTGAGCCCCATATTGCTATGGTCGTAAATTTGTACCCTTTGGGGGATGTTTTTGGGAAGTGGCGGCCCCCAAACACTTGGTCCCATATTTAGATATCAGATTCGAATTCTACACTCAAGTACCTTTTATTTAAGCCCCACATTCCCATGGTCAGTAAATAAGTCCTGTTTGGGGGTGTTTTTGGGAAAGGGGTGGACCCTCAGAAACGTGGTCCCACATTTGTATATCAGATTTTTACTTTCTTACCTTTCATTTGAGTCCCATATTGCCATGGTCGGTAAATATGTCCGATTTAGGGGTGTTTTGGGGTTTGGGGTGGTCCCCCTAACACTTGGTCCGACAATTGGATATCAGATACGTTTTCTTATCCTAAATAACTATCATTTGAGTCCCATATTGTCATGATTGGTCTAAATACGTGTTTGGTAGGTATAAAGATGGGGCGGCGCCCCTAGGTACCCCATACGAAATTTAGATACCAAATTTTTGTTTGTAGGTTACTATAAGAGAGCACACAAAATTTCGCTTAAATCGCAAAACCCATCTCCGAGATCTGGCGTTTCTGAAAATCAGGGTAAGAGGGAGGGTCCGCTCCCTTTTCAGATATCAAAGAAGTAAAAAATTGTTAAGTTCGGCCGGGCCGAAGTTTGGATACCCACCACCTAGGGTATATATGTAAACCACCTTTCCGTGGGAAATGGATATTTCAATGTGTTGCAAACGGAATGACAAAATGAATATACCCCCATCCTTCAATAGTGGGTATAAAAATGTAGTACCCTATTCTCACCACGGGATCATTATGCACCATCAGTGAAAATTTCAAAAAAATCTGTTCAGCCGTTTCTGAGTCTATAAGGAACACACAAACAAACACAAATTGATTTTTATATATTAAAGCTTCTAGGAGCCGAACAACGATGATAGAGAGACCGGTTGTACGGCCCAAATCAGTCTATCAGGCACGTATTTGGCACAGTTATTGAAAGTCGTAACAGAACACCGCATGTGAAATTTCAGCCAAATCGTACAAAAATTGTGGCTTGTACGGACTCAAGAAGACAAATCGGGAGATCGGTTTATATGCGAGCTATATCAGGTTATAGACCGATTTAAACACAGCTGTTGAAAGTCATAACAAAACACACCATTTCAATTTCAGCCAAATCGTAAAAAAATTGTGGCTTGTAAGGGCTCAAGAAGCCAAATCGGGAGATCGGTTTATATGGGTGCTATATCAGGTTATAGGCCGATTTGAACCGTTGAAAGTCGTTACAGACTACTGCACGCAAAATTTCAGCCAAATCAGTCAAAAACTATGGCTTGTAAGGGCTCAAGAAATAAAATCGGGAGATCCGTTAATGTGGGAGCTATATCTAAATCTGAACCGATATGGCTCACTTGCAACCCCCTACGACATATATTAATATCAATGAGCTTAATCGGTCCATGTGTTGATATAGCTGCCAAATAAACCGATATCAGAACTTGACTTCTTGAGCCTCTAGACGACGCAATTCTTATCAAACTTCGCTGAAATTTAGCACCAAGTGTTTTATTTTGACTTCAAATGGTAGTGGTAAGTATGATCCAAATAGGTTCAAAACCTGATATAGATCCCATATAAACCGATATTGGATCTTGACTTCTTGAGCCTTTAGAGGGCACAATTCTTATCCGATTTGGCTGAAATTTTTCAGCCAAATTAATTTTTTTTTCTTGAGCCGAAAGAGAGGGTCAATAAATATCCAATGAGGCTGAAATTTTATAAGATGTGTTTTGGGTAAACCATCAATAACTGCGCGAAGTCGGTTCACAACATGATATAGCTTTAATATTGGGTTGCCCGAAAAGTAATTGCGGATTTTTCATACAGTCGGCGTTGGCAAATTTTTTCAACGGCTTGTGACTCTATCAGCTATCTATCTATCAGCGGCTATCAGCTGTTACTTTTAGCTTGCTTTAGAAAAAAAGTGTAAAAAAAGTATATTCGATTAAAGTTCATTCTAAGTTTTATTAAAAATGCACTTACTTTCTTTTAAAAAAAATCCGCAATTACTTTTTGGGCAACCCAATATAAACCGATCTCCCGTTTATACTCCTTGAGTAACCATAAGGTGCGATTCTTATCCGATTTGGCTGAAATTTTTCAACAATGAATTCCACATTCGTCTTCAACAGCCAAATCAAGTATGGCTGCAATGAGTTCAGTTCATAACTTGGTATAGCTGAAATGGCATAGCAATTCTTATCCGTTATCCTTTGCTTGTCCATAGAGAGATATCGGCCAAAGAACTGGAGAAATGCTATCCATGGTGGAGGGTATATGAGATTCGGACCGGCCGAACTTGGCGCGCTTTTACTTGTTCACACTTAGGTTGTGATTTTCTTGTGAGCCATGGGTCTTTCGTGAGTCGTGATTTTCGCGTTAATCGTGATTAGTGTCGTGGCCATGATTTCACTCGCTCACACTCACGCACGAAGTATTTAAATTCAATCAACGTCAGGCGCAATCACGTGATTGGATTTGACTCACCCATGATTCATGCATGACATGCCGAGTCGATTCCCTATGCTATTGTTATGGGTATAAAAATGACAAAACTGAAAGGAAGACATTCATTTAAAGTACTAAGCCTTCCAATATCATTAACATTACGATGCTGTCTATGTTTCATTTCTAATTTGTTGCAAATTGCTTAAGCAAAATACTTTACAAATTTAAAATCACCTACCCAGTAAAAATACAATTTCCAAAAAATTACATTCTCATACACTTACCCCGTTTTCCCATCTTACATTTTTCATTCTAACAAATTACAACGATTTTACATGCCGTTTAAATTACAAATGCCTTTGTCAATAAATTTTGCTTCTTACCCCAACACCTTTACAAAACAAATAAAATTTTCTCATCCGTAAAGGAAGAAAAATACAATCAACCGAAAGACCTTTCCTTGGTCAAAACCAACACCTAAATCCTTTTAATTCAATGGGCAAGAACACGAAACCCAACAACACGAACAACAATAGCCCAAAAACAAATCGTAGTAATGAAGGACAACAACAAAATGCAACAATCCTTTTAAAAACATATAAAACAAAAGCTTAAATTCTAATGAAACTTTTATTACAATTCAATTTGCTAAAAAGCAAAAATCTTCTCCACAGCCAAAAAAAAAACCATAATGGTCCGAAAAGAAAATGAAACGACACACGCAAAAAAAGTTCCAAAATAGAACGAGCATCTTTTCGGAAAGGTGATTGGAAGGTACTCTCGCTCAACTGAAGTAAAAACGTAATGGAAATTAAAATAAATAGTTTATACAGCATCTTCAGAAAACAATGAGATAAGCCGCAGCAGAAGAATTACCAGAAACGGTACTCGAGCAACAGCAATGGCTTTAGAACATTTAGAAAACAATTACTTTAGTCCAAACACCGGTATCTAAGAGCTAAAACACTAACAGGATGAGCAATGTGTATCGTTGAACAGAAGTGGTTTTGAGATTGAGTAGAAGAAGTGTAGGGGGAGGGCTTAATCTTCGGAATATAAGGATTTTAACAATATTTAGCAAATACAATAGCCAAAAAGTTACACGATGGTAAGAAAAGGGAGTGATAGATTTTGCAAAAGCAAATGCAAATTTGCCTATGAAAATTCCTTTAAGGAACAAGGGCAAACGTTTTACATCTTAGTGAGTGTGAGTCCAATCAAATTGAAGTTCAATGACAAGTAAAAGCGTTCTAGTTCGGCGGGGCCGAATCTTTGAAACCCAACACCATTGATTCTGCAAAAAATTTATTATTTTTATTCTACATACCAAACTTCTGTAAACCAGCAAAAATTAAAGATTCTAGGAATGATCAGACCGGTTTATATGGGAGGTATATCAGGTTATATACTAATTTGGAACGTAATTGACACTGTTGTTGGAAGCCGTATCAGAGCACTACAAAATTTCAGCCGAATCGTTCAAAAATTGCGGCCTGTAAGAGCTCAAGAAGTCAAATCGGGAGATCGGTTTATATGGGAGCTATATCAGGTTAAAGACCAATTTGGACCGTACTTAGCACATTTATTGGAAGTCGTAACAAAATACAACATGATAAAGTTCAGCCAAATCGGAAAAAACAAGTAAAAAGGCGTTAAGTTCGGCCGGGCCGAACTTTGGATACCCACCACCTCGGGTTACATATATACCCGCCTTTAGTCAAATCCGGGGAAAAATGCTATATCGAAATATGTTGCGATTTGGACCAAATACTGATAAGTACAAGTCATAGTTCAACTGTGTAAAACAAAATTTTTATCTTTTTAGTAGGTATATCTAAAAATAAACCGATCTGAACCATAAACGACACGGTCGAAAAGCCTAACACAACATCACTGTGTAAAATTTCAGTGAAATCGGATTATAAATGCGCCTTTTATTGGGCCAAGGCTTTTCATCGAGATATCGGTCTATATGGCAGCTATATCCAAATCTGGACCGATTTCGACCAAGTTACAGATAAATGTCGAAGAGCCTAACAGAACTCACTGTCCCAAATTTCGGCGAAATTGGATAATAAATGCGCCTTTTAAGGCCCCAAAACCATAAATCAAGAGATCGGTCTATATTGCAGCTATATCCAAATCTGGACCGATCTGAGCCAAATTGAACAAGTAAAAGCGTGCTAAGTTCGGCCGGGCCGAATCTTATATACCCTCCACCATGGATCGCATTTGTCGAGTTCTTTTCCCGGCATCTCTTCCAAGGCAAAAAAGGATATAAGAAAAGAGTTGCTCTGCTATTAAAACGATATCAAGATATGGTCCGGTTCGGACCACAATTAAATTATATGTTGGAGACCTGTGTAAAATTTCCGCCAATTCGTATAAGAACTGCGCCCATTGGGACTTACGAAGTAAAATAGAGAGAACGATTTATATGGGATCTGTATCGGGCTATAGACCGATTCAGACCATAATAAACACGTTTGTTGATGGTCATGAGAGGATCCGTCGTACAAAATTTCAGGCATATCGGATAATAATTGCGACCTCTAGGGGTCAAGAAGTCAAAATCCCAGATCGGTTTATATTGCAGCTATATCAGGTTATGAACCGATTTGAACCTTATTTGACGCAGTTGTTGAAAGTAAAAATAAAATACGTCATGCAAAATTTCAGCCAAATCGGATAGGAATTGCGCCCTCTAGAAGCTCAAGAATCAAATCCCCAGATCTGTTTATATGACAGCTGAATCAGGTTATGGACCGATTTCAACCATACTTGGCACAGTTGTTGGATATCATAACGAAACACGTCGTGCAAAATTCCATTCCAATCGGATAAGAATTGCGCCCTCTAGAGGCTCAAGAAGTCAAGACCCAAGATCGGTTTATATTGCAGCTATATCAGGCTATTGACCGATTTGAACCATACTTGGCACAGTTGTTGGATGTCATAACAAAACACGTCGTACAAAATTTCATTCCAATCGGATAAGAATTGCGCACTCTAGAGGCTCAAGATGTCAAGATCCAAGATCGGTTTATATGGCAACTATATCAGGTTATGAACCGATTTAAACCATACTTGGCACAGTTGTTGCATATAAAAACAAAACACGTCGTGCAAAATTTCATTCCAATCGGATAAGAATTGCGCACGCTAGAGGCTCAAGAAATCAAGACCCAAGATCGGTTTATATGGCAGCTATATCAGGTTATAGACCGATTTGAACCATACTTAGCACAGTTGTTGGATGTCATAACAAAACACGTCGTGCAAAATTTTATTCCAATCGGATAAGAATTGCGCACTCTAGAGGCTCAAGAAGTCAAGACCCAAGATCGGTTTATATGGCAGCTATATCAGGTTATGAACCGATTTGAACCATACTCGGCACAGTTGTTGGATATCATAGCAAAACACGTCGTGCAAAATTTCATTCCAATCGGATAAGAATTGCGCACGCTAGAGGCTCAAGAAGTCAAGACCCCAGATCGGTTTATATGGCAGCTATATCAAAACATGGACCGATATGACCCATTTACAATACCAACCGACCTTCACTAATAAGAAGTATTTGTGCAAAATTTCAAGCGGCTAGCTTTACTCCTTCGGAAGTTAGCGTGCTTTCGACAGACAGACGGACGGACGGACAGACGGACGGACATGGCTAGATCGACATAAAATGTCGCGAAAACACGTCGTGCAAAATTTCATTCCAATCGGATAAGAATTGCGCACGCTAGAGGCTCAAGAAGTCAAGACCCCAGATCGGTTTATATGGCAGCTATATCAAAACATGGACCGATATGACCCATTTACAATACCAACCGACCTTCACTAATAAGAAGTATTTGTGCAAAATTTCAAGCGGCTAGCTTTACTCCTTCGGAAGTTAGCGTGCTTTCGACAGACAGACGGACGGACGGACAGACGGACGGACATGGCTAGATCGACATAAAATGTCGCGACGATCAAGAATATATATACTTTATGGGGTCTCAGACGAATATTTCGAGTAGTTACAAACAGAATGACGAAATTAGTATACCCCCCATCTTATGGTGGAGGGTATAAAAATAATATCGAAAGTTTTAACACAACTCACTGTCCTAAATTTCGGCGACATCGGACAATAAATGTGCCTTTTATAGGCTCAAAACCTTAAATCGAGAGATCGGTCTATATGACAGCTATATCCAAATTTGAACCGATCTGAGCCAAATTCACGAACGATGTCGAAGGGCCTAACACAGCTCACTGTCCCGAATTTCAGCAAAATCGGATAATAAATGTTGCTTTTATGGGCCTAAGACCCTAAATCAGAGGATCGGTCTATATGGCAGCTATATCCAAATCTGAACCGATCTGAGCCAAATTGACGAAAGATGTCGAAGAATCTAAGATGACTCACTGTCCCAAATCTCAGCAAAATCGGATAATAAATGTGGCTTTTATGGGCCTAAGACCCTAAATCGGAGAATCGGTCTATATGGCAGCTACATCCAAATCTGGATCGATCTGGGCCAAATTGACAAAGGATGTCGAAGGGCCTAACACAACTCACTGTCCCGAATTTCAGCAAAATCGGATAGCAAATGTGGCTTTTATTGGCCTAAGACCCTAAATCAGCAGATCGGCCTATATGGGGGCTATATCAAGATATAGTCCGATATAGCCCATCTTCGAACTTCACTTGCTTATGGACAAAAAAGGAATCTATGCAAAATTTCAGCTCAATATCTGTATTTTTAAAGACTGTAGCGTGATTTCAACAGACAGACGGACAGACGGACGGACATGTCTAGATCGTCTTAGATTTTTACGCTGATCAAGAATATATATACTTTATAGGGTCGGAAATGGATATTTCGATGTGTTGCAAATGGAATGACAAAATGAAAATACCCCCATCCTTCGGTGGTGGGTATAAAAATGCGGCTTGTAAGGGCTCAAGAAGTCAAATCCGGAGATCGGTTTATATGGGAGCTATATTAGGTTATAGACCGATTTGAACCGAACTTGCCACTGTTAATGGAAACACTATGTGCAAAATTTCAGTCCAATCGGACAAAAAATGCGGCTTCCAGGGGCTCAAGATGTCAAATCGGAAGATCGGTTTATATGGGAGCTATATCTTAATCTGAACCGATATGGCCCGTTTGCTATCCCCAACGACCCAAACCAATTATAAGTGGCTAGCTCTACAATTTTCAAGTGGCTAGCTCTACGCACTCGACCGCTATTGTGATTTCGACAAACGAACGGACATGTCTAGATCGACTCAGAATCTCGAGACGATCAAGAGTATATATACTTTATGAGATCTAGGACGAATATTTCGAGGTGTTACAAACGGAATGACTAGATATGTATACTCCCATCCAATGGTGGTGGGTACAATAAAGGGCCTCCTCTTTATAGCCGAATCCGATCTGCTCACAGTGCGGAATTTGATCTCAAAAGTGTCGTTTAAATCAACGGACAGGCCGATCTTCATGAAATTCGGCAAATATGATTAAAAGGTATGTAGAAAATGAAAAAAAAACAAGTAAAAGCGTGCTAAGTTCGGCCGGGCCGAATCTTATATACCCTCCACCATGGATCGCATTTGTCGAGTTCTTTTCCCGGCATCTCTTCCAAGGCAAAAAAGGATATAAGAAAAGAGTTACTCTGCTATTAAAACGATATCAAGATATGGTCCGGTTCGGACCACAATTAAATTATATGTTGGAGACCTGTGTACAATTTCAGCCAATTCGTATAAGAATTGCGCCCATTAGGGCTCACGAAATAAAATAGAGAGAACGATTTATATGGGATCTGTATCGGGCTATAGACCGATTCAGACCATAAAAAACACGTTTGTTGATGGTCATGAGAGGATCCGTCGTACAAAATTTCAGGCATATCGGATAATAATTGCGACTTCTAGGGGTCAAGAAGTCAAGATCCCAGATCGGTTTATATGGCAGCTATATCAGGTTATGAACCGATTTGAACCTTATTTGACACAGTTGTTGAAAGTAAAAATAAAATACGTCATGCAAAATTTCAGCCAAATCGGATAGGAATTGCGCCCTCTAGAGGCTCAAGAAGTCAAGACCCAAGATCGATTTATATGGCAGCTATATCAGGTTATGGACCGATTTGAACCATACTTGGCACAGTTGTTGGATATCATAACAAAACACGTCGTGCAAAATTTCATTTCAATCGGATAAGAATTGCGCCCTCTAGAGGCTCAAGAAGTCAAGACCCAAGATCGGTTTATATGGCAGCTATATCAGGTTGTGGACCGATTTGAACCATACTTGGCACAGTTGTTGGATATCATAACAAAACACGTCGTGCAAAATTTCATTTCAATCGGATAAGAATTGCGCACTCTAGAGGCTCAAGAAGTCAAGACCCAAGATCGATTTATATGGCAGCTATATCAGGTTATGGACCAATTTCAACCATACTTGGCACAGTTGTTGGACATCATAACAAAACACGTCGTGCAAAATTTCATTCTGATCGGATAAGAATTGCGCACGCTAGAGGCTCAAGAAGTCAAGACCCAAGATCGGTTTATATGGCAGCTATATCAGGTTATGGACCGATTTGAACTATACTTGACACAGTTGTTGGATTTCATAACAGAACACGTCGTGCAAAATTTCATTCCAATCGGATAAGAATTGCGCACTCTAGAGGCTCAAGAAGTCAAGACCCAAGATCGGTTTATATGGCAGCTATATCAAAACATGGACCGATATGGCCCATTTACAATACCAACCGACCTACACTAATAAGAAGTATTTGTGCAAAATTTCAAGCGGCTACCTTTGTTCCTTCGGAAGTTAGCGTGCTTTCGACAGACAGACGGACGGACGGACGGACGGACGGACGGACGGACGGACGGACGGACGGACGGACGGACGGACGGACAGACGGACGGACATGGCTAGATCGACATAAAATTTCACGACGATCAAGAATATATATACTTTATGGGGTCTCAGACGAATATTTCGAGTAGTTACAAACAGAATGACGAAATTAGTATACCCCCCATCTTATGGTGGAGGGTATAAAAAATTATTTTGAAGCATTTTGGTTCAGAATTATTTATATTCTGGCTGGACCGGGCCCGCTTCGCTGCGCCTTCTTTTACTTTATATGGAACAAAGTTTTCCTTGGAATATTTATTTTCGACAATTAAAGAGCTGTTTGTGAAATACCATGCTACGAACATAGTATATCGCTTGACTAACAGTTTAACAATATAAGTGCTTTTATCTGAATTCCATATGATCTTTATTGGAATCTAAGTTTGGATGCAAGTTGTACTGCATTCTAAAAATACTTTATTTCAGCCCGATATTCTCATGATGTCTGATTTAGGGGTGATTTCTGGGGTGAGGTGGTCCCCCAGACACTTGGCCCTGAAAAAATATCAGCATCGTACTTTTCTCTGAAATATATTTAAACCCCATATATTTAAACCCTATATTGCCATTGGTTTTGAGGGTAGTTTACAGGATGAGGCGTTCCCCAAACACATGGTCCCAAAATTGGTTATCAAATTCGTTTTTTTTTATACCCTCCACCATAAGATGGGGAGTATACTAATTTCGTCATTCTGTTTGTAACTACTCGAAATATTCGTCTGAGACCCCATAAAGTATATATATTCTTGATCGTCGTGAAATTTTATGTCGATCTAGCCATGTCCGTCCGTCTGTCTGTCGAAAGCACGCTAACTTCCGAAAGAGTAAAGCTAGCCGCTTGAAAATTTGCACAAGTACTTCTTATTAGTATAGGTCGGTTGGTATTGCAAATGGGCCATATTAGTCCATGTTTTGATATAGCTGCCATATAAACCGATCTTGAGTCTTGACTTCTTGAGACTTTTGAGTGCGCAATTCTTATCCGATTGGAATAAAATTTTGCACGACGTGTTTTGTTATGATATCCAACAACTGTGCCAAGTATGGTTCAAATCGGTTCATAACCTGATAAAGCTGCCATATAAACCGATCTTGGGTTTTGACTTCTTGAGCCTCTAGAGTGCGCAATTCTTATCCGATTGGAATGAAATTTTGCACGACGTATTTTGTTATGATACTCAACAACTGTGCTAAGTATGGTTCAAATCGGTCCATAACCTGATATAGCTGCCATATAAACCGATCTTGGGTCTTGACTTCCTGAGCCTCTAGAGGGCACAATTCTTATCCGATTTGAATGAATTTTTGGACGACGAGTTTTGTTATGATATCCAACAACTGTGCCAAGTATGGTACAAATCG
This sequence comes from Stomoxys calcitrans, assembly GCF_963082655.1. Classification (NCBI taxonomy): domain Eukaryota; kingdom Metazoa; phylum Arthropoda; class Insecta; order Diptera; family Muscidae; genus Stomoxys; species Stomoxys calcitrans. Next base: position 17,829,786 of record NC_081552.1, on the reverse strand, counting down.
GTTCATAACCTGATATAGCTGCCATATAAACCGATCTTGGGTCTTGACTTCTTGAGCCTCTAGAGGGCGCAATTCTTATGCAATTTGAATGAATTTTGGCACGTAGTATTTTGTTATGATATCCAACAACTGTGCGAAATATGGTGTAAATCGGTCCATAACCTGATGTAGCTGTCATATATACAGATCTGGGGATTTGACTTCTTGAGCTTCTAGAGGGCCCAATTCCTATCCGATTTGCCTGAAATTTTTCGTGACGTATTTTATTCTTACTTTCAACAACTGTGTCAAATAACGTTTAAATTGGTCCATATCCTGATATAGCTGCCATATAAACCGATCTTTGATCTTGACTTCTTGATCCCTAGAGGTCGCAATTATTATCCGATATGCCTGAAATTTTGTACGACGGATCCTCTCATGACCATCAACATACGTGTTTATTATGGTCTGAATCGGTCTATTGCCCGATACAGCTCCCATATAATGAACTTTAATCAAATATACTTTTTTACACTTTTTTTCTAAAGCAAGCTTAAAGTAACAGCTGATAACTGACAGAAGAAAGAATGCAATTACAGAGTCACAAGCTGTGAAAAAAATTGTCAACGCCGACTATATGAAAAATCCGCAATTACTTTTTGGGCAACCCAATATATATATATACACGTACAGACTTCTATGAAATAGTAATATAATGAGTAAGAATTCTTCCTGCCAAATTTCGACAGAATCGGTGAACAAATCTGAACCAATTTTCCCCGAGTTCAATAGGCTCCATATCTTAAAATGGCTCTGCCAAATTTTAAAATGATTCCATGAAAATTGCGACCTGTTCTTTGCACACAAATTAACATGGTCAGAGAGACAGACGGACAGACAGGCGGCCAAAGTTAAATCAAATCAGAAAGTGATTCTGAGATATACTGGCTTATGAGACAAATTTAATCATTCCAAAAAAAAGTGATCACAAAGGCCATCAACATGTTTTTAACCATTGTTTTAATTTTTTTTGTTGGAATACAAAAATAGCTTTGTTTTAATTTCTTCAAGTATTTAAGGACTTCGCCTCACCTTCGATGAATGAAAAGTTGCCATGAAAGAATCGCCATTGAACGCAGGATGTTTAGATCCAACAACATTAAGCGGGGTACTTGCGTTTGGCATGAAAGCTTTAAACAAGAAACGGTATTTTATGGATATTTGTTGTTGCTTTTGGCGTTGTTGATGGCAGAAAGGACCATATTGTTCCATACCGTAAGTACTCGAATGGATGTAAAGAGCTAAAAGAGATACCAGCTTCTGGCACCCACACATACACACTCAAACCAACATCCATTTCCGAGGCTTAAAGTAAAAGCATGTCGATGGTGTTGCTCTACGTATTTCACTCACTTCTGGTATTGCGTTTCCTTAAATGAAGTAATTAATTTAGTAAAGCACACACCTAAATAAATACGAAAGACGTTCGTTTTCATTTACCTGCAGTTGTAGATGCACTCTTCACTACTCCTCCGTCCACAAACCCCGCTCTCAATATACACGCATCTTTATTTGTACAAGAGCTTTATTTACTAGTCTCCACACAAACCATACCAA
>NC_081552.1:17744568-17827987 GCF_963082655.1 Stomoxys calcitrans | reverse complement strand
AAATCGTAGTAATGAAGGACAACAACAAAATGCAACAATCCTTTTAAAAACATATAAATATAAAACAAAAGCTTAAATTCTAATGAAACTTTTATTACAATTCAATTTGCTAAAAAGCAAAAATCTTCTCCACAGCCAAAAAAAAAAAAACCATAATGGTCCGAAAAGAAAATGAAACGACACACGCAAAAAAAGTTCCAAAATAGAACGAGCATCTTTTCAGAAAGGTGATTGGAAGGTACTCTCGCTCAACTGAAGTAAAAACGTAATGGAAATTAAAATAAATAGTTTATACAGCATCTTCAGAAAACAATGAGATAAGCCGCAGCAGAAGAATTACCAGAAACGGTACTCGAGCAACAGCAATGGCTTTAGAACATTTAGAAAACAATTACTTTAGTCCAAACACCGGTATCTAAGAGCTAAAACACTAACAGGATGAGCAATGTGTATCGTTGAACAGAAGTGGTTTTGAGATTGAGTAGAAGAAGTGTAGGGGGAGGGCTTAATCTTCGGAATATAAGAATTTTAACAATATTTAGCAAATACAATAGCCAAAAAGTTACACGATGGTAAGAAAAGGGAGTGATAGATTTTGCAAAAGCAAATGCAAATTTGCCTATGAAAATTCCTTAAAGGAACAAGGGCAAATTTTTTACATCTTAGTGAGTGTGAGTCCAATCAAATTTAAGTTCAATGACAAGTAAAAGCGTTCTAAGTTCGGCGGGGCCGAATCTTTGAAACCCAACACCATTGATTCTGCAAAAAATGTATTATTTTTATTCTACATACCAAACTTCTGTAAACCAGCAAAAATTAAAGATTCTAGAATGATCAGACCGGTTTATATGGGAGGTATATCAGGTTATAGACTAATTTGGAATGTAATTGAATCGTTCAAAACTTGCGGCCTGTAAGAGCTTAAGAAGTCAAATCGGGAGATCGGTTTATATGGGAGCTATATCAGGTTAAAGACCAATTTGCACCGTACTTAGCACAGTTGTTGGAAGTCATAACAAAATACAACATGTAAATGTTCAGCCAAATCGGAAAAAAAAACAAGTAAAAAGGCCGAACTTTGGATACCCACCACCTCGGGTATATATGTAAACCACCTTTAGTCAAATCCGGGGAAAAATGCTATATCGAAATATGTTCCGATTTGGACCAAATACTGATAAGTACAAGTCATTGTTCAACTGTGTAAAACAAAATTTTGATCTTTTTTAGTAGGTATATCTAACAAGTAAAAGCGTGCTAAGTTCGGCGGGGCCGGCATCTCTTCTTAGGCAAAAAAGGATATAAAAAAGAGTTTCTCTGCTATTAAAACGATATCATGATATGGTCCGATTCGGACCACAATTAAATTATATGTTGGAGACCTGTGTAAATTTCAGCCAATTCGTATAAGAATTGCGCCCATTGGGGCTCACGAAGTAAAATAGATAGAGATCGATTTATATGGGATCTGTATCGGGCTATAGACCGATTCAGACCATAATAAACACGTTTGTTGATGATCATGAGAGGATCCGTCGTACAAAATTTCAGGCATATCGGATAATAATTGCGACCTCTAGGGGTCAAGAAGTCAAGATCCCAGATCGGTTTATATGGCAGCTATATCAGGTAATGAACCGATTTGAACCTTATTTGACACAGTTGTTGAAAGTAAAAATAAAATACGTCATGCAAAATTTCAGCCAAATCGATAGGAATTGCGCCCTCTAGAAGCTCAAGAAGTCAAATCCCCAGATCTGTTTATATGACAGCTATATCAGGTTATGAACCGATTTCAAACCATACTTGGCACAGTTGTCGGATATCACAACGAAATACTTCGTGCAAAAATTCATTCAAATCGGATAATAATTGTGCCCTCTAGAGGCTCAAGAAGTCAAGACCCAAGATCGGTTCATATGACAGCTATATCAGGTTATGGACCGATTTAAACCATACTTGGCACAGTTGTTGGGTATCATAACAAAACACGTCGTGCGAAATTCCATTCCATTCGGATGAGAATTGCGCCCTCTAGAGGCTCAGAAGTCAAGACCCAAGATCGGTTTATATGGCAGCTATATCAGGTTATAAACCGATTTGAACCATACTTGGCACAGTTATTTGATATAATAGCAAAACGTCGTGCAAAATTTCATTTCAATCGGATAAGAATTGCGCACTCTAGAGGCTCAAGAAGTCAAGACCCAAGATCGGTTTATATGGCAGCTATATCAGGTTATGGACCGATTTGAACCATACTTGGCACTGTTGTTGGATGTCATAACAAAACATGTCGTGCAAAATTTCATTCCAATCGGATAAGAATTGCGCACTCTAGAGGCTCAAGAAGTCAAGACCCAAGATCGGTTTATATGGCAGCTATATCAGGTTATGGACCGATTTGAACCATACTTGGCACAATTGTTGGATGTCATAACAAAACACGTCGTGCAAAATTTCATCCCAATCGGATAAGAATTGCGCACTCTAGAGGCTCAAGAAGTCAAGACCCAAGATCGGTTTATATGGCAGCTATATCAGGTTATAGACCGATTTGAACTATACTTGGCGCAGTTGTTGGATATCATAACAAAACACGTCGTGCAAAATTTCATTCCAATCGGATAATAATTGCGCACTCTAGAGGCTCAAGAAGTCAAGACCCAAGATCGGTTTATATGGCAGCTATATCAAAACATGGACCGATATGGCCCATTTACAATACCAACCGACCTACACTAATAAGAAGTATTTGTGCAAAATTTCAAGCGGCTAGCTTTACTCCTTTGGAAGTTAGCGTGCTTTCGACAGACAGACGGACGGACGGACGGACGGACGGACAGACGGACGGACATGGCTAGATCGACATAAAATGTCACGACGATCAAGAATATATATACTTTATGGGGTCTCAGACGAATATTTCGAGTAGTTACAAACAGAATGACGAAATTAGTATACCCCCCATCTTATGGTGGAGGGTATAAAAATAAACCGATCTGAACCACAAACGACACGGATGTCGAAAAGCCTAACACAACATCACTGTGTAAAATTTCAGTGAAATCGGATTATAAATGCGCCTTTTATTGGGCTAAGGCTTTTCATCGAGATATCGGTCTATATGGCAGCTATATCCAAATCTGGACCGATTTCGACCAAGTTGCAGATAAATGTCGAAGAGCCTAACACAGCTCACTGTCCCGAATTTCAGCAAAATCGGATAATAAATGTGGCTTTTATGGGCCTAAGACCCTAAATCAGAGGATCGATCTATATGGCAGCTATATCCAAATCTGAACCGATCTGAGCCAAATTGACGAAAGATGTCGAAGAACCTAAGATGACTCACTGTCCCAAATTTCAGCAAAATCGGATAATAAATGTGGCTTTTATGGGCCTAAGACCCTAAATCGGAGGATCCGTTTATATGGCAGCTATATCTAAATCTGGATCGATCTGACCCAAATTGACGGATGATGTTGGGGGGCCTAATATAACTCACTGTCTTAAATTTCAGCAAAATCGGATAGCAAATGTGGCTTTTATTGGCCTAAGACCCTAAATCAGCAGATCGGCCTATATGGGGGCTATATGAAGATATAGTCCGATATAGCCCATCTTCGAACTTCACTTGCTTATGGACAAAAAAGGAATCAATGCAAAATTTCAGCTCAATATCTGTATTTTTAAAGACTGTAGCGTGATTTCAACAGACAGACGGACGGACGGACGGACATGTCTAGATCGTCTTAGATTTTTACGCTGATCAAGAATATATATACTTTATAGGGTCGGAAATGGATATTTCGATGTGTTGCAAACGGAATGACAAAATGAATATACCCCCATCCTCCGGTTGTGGGTATAAAAATGCGACTTGTAAGGGCTCAAGAAGTCAAATCCGGAGATCGGTTTATATGGGAGTTATATTAGGTTATAGACCGATTTGAACCGTACTTGCCACTGTTAATGGAAACACTATGTGCAAAATTTCAGTCCAATCGGACAAAAAATGCGGCTTCCAGGGGCTCAAGATGTCAAATCGGAAGATCGGTTTATATGGGAGCTATATCTTAATCTGAACCGATATGGCCCGTTTGCTATCCCCAACGACCCAAACCAATTATAAGGACTTGTGTAAATTTTCAAGTGGCTAGCTCTACGCACTCGACCGCTATTGTGATTTCGACAAACGAACGGACATGTCTAGATCGACTCAGAATCTCGAGACGATCAAGAGTATATATACTTTATGAGATCTAGGACGAATATTTCGAGGTGTTACAAACGGAATGACTAGATATGTATACTCCCATCCAATGGTGGTGGGTACAATAAAGGGCCTCCTCTTTATAGCCGAATCCGATTTGCTCACAGTGCAGAATTTGATCTCAAAAGTGTCGTTTAAATCAACGGACAGGCCGATCTTCATGAAATTCGGCAAATATGATTAAAAGGTGTAGAAAATGAAAAAAAAAAATTATTTTGAAGCATTTTGGTTCAGAATTATTTATATTCTGGCTGGACCGGGCCCGCTCCGCTGCGCCTTCTTTTACTTTATATGGAACAAAGTTTTCCTTGGAATATTTATTTTCGACAATTAAAGAGCTGTTTGTGAAATACCATGCTACGAACATAGTATATCGCTTGACTAACAGTTTAACAATATAAGTGCCTTTATTCGAATCCCATATGATCTTTATTGGAATCTAAGTTTGGATGCAAGTTGTACTGCATTCTAAAAATACTTTATTTCAGCCCGATATTCTCATGATGTCTGATTTAGGGGTGATTTCTGGGGTGAGGTGGTCCCCCAGACACTTGGCCCTGAAAAAATATCAGCATCGTACTCTTCTCTGAAATATATTTAAACCCCATATATTTAAACCCTATATTGCCATTGGTTTTGAGGGTAGTTTACAGGATGAGGCGTTCCCCAAACACATGGTCCCAAAATTGGTTATCAAATTCGTTTTTTTTATACCCTCCACCATAAGATGGGGAGTATACTAATTTCGTCATTCTGTTTGTAACTACTCGAAATATTCGTCTGAGACCGCATAAAGTATATATATTCTTGATCGTCGTGAAATTTTATGGCGATCTAGCCATGTCCGTCCGTCCGTCTGTCCGTCGAAAGCACGCTAACTTCCGAAAGAGTAAAGCTAGCCGCTTGAAATTTTGCACAAGTACTTCTTATTAGTATAGGTCGGTTGGTATTGCAAATGGGCCATATTAGTCCATGTTTTGATATAGCTGCCATATAAACCGATCTTGGGTCTTGACTTCTTGAGACTTTTGAGTGCGCAATTCTTATCCGATTGGAATAAAATTTTGCACGACGTGTTTTGTTATGATATCCAACAACTGTGCCAAGTATGGTTCAAATCGGTTCATAACCTGATAAATCTGCCATATAAACCGATCTTGGGTTTTGACTTCTTGAGCCTCTAGAGGGCGCAATTCTTGTTATGATATCCAACAACTGTGCCAAATATGGTGTAAATCGGTCCATAACCTGATGTAGCTGTCATATAAACTGATCTGGGGATTTGACTTCTTGAGCTTCTAGAGGGCCCAATTCCTATCCGATTTGGCTGAAATTTTGCGTGACGTATTTTATTCTTACTTTCAACAACTGTGTCAAATAACGTTTAAATTGGTCCATATCCTGATATAGCTGCCATATAAACCGATCTTTGATCTTGACTTCTTGATCCCTAGAGGTCGCAATTATTATCCGATATGCCTGAAATTTTGTACGACGGATCCTCTCATGACCATCAACATACGTGTTTATTATGGTCTGAATCGGTCTATTGCCCGATACAGCTCCCATATAATGAACTTTAATCAAATATACTTTTTTACACTTTTTTTCTAAAGCAAGCTTAAAGTAACAGCTGATAACTGACAGAAGAAAGAATGCAATTACAGAGTCACAAGCTGTGAAAAAAATTGTCAACGCCGACTATATGAAAAATCCGCAATTACTTTTTGGGCAACCCAATATATATATATACATGTACAGACTTCTATGAAATAGTAATATAATGAGTAAGAATCCTTCCTGCCAAATTTCGACAGAATCGGTGAACAAATCTGAACCAATTTTCCCCGATTTCAATAGGCTCCGTATCTTAAAATGGCTCTGCCAAATTTTAAAATGATTCCATGAAAATTGCGACCTGTTCTTTGCACACAAATTAACATGGTGAGAGAGACAGACGGACAGACAGGCGGCCAAAGTTAAATCAAATCAGAAAGTGATTCTGAGATATACTGGCTCATGAGACAAATTTAATCATTCCAAAAAAAAAGTGATCACAAAGGCCATCAACATGTTTTTAACCATTGTTTTAATTTTTTTTTTGTTGGAATACAAAAATAGCTTTGTTTTAATTTCTTCAAGTATTTAAGGACTTCGCCTCACCTTCGATGAATGAAAAGTTGCCATGAAAGAATCGCCATTGAACGCAGGATGTTTAGATCCAACAACATTAAGCGGGGTACTTGCGTTTGGCATGAAAGCTTTAAACAAGACACGGTATTTTATGGTTATTTGTTGTTGCTTTTGGTGTTGTTGATGGCAGAAAGGACCATATTGTTCCATACCGTAAGTACTCGAATGGATGTAAAGAGCTAAAAGAGATACCAGCTTCTGGCACCCACACATACACACTCAAACCAACATCCATTTCCGAGGCTTAAGGTAAAAGCATGTCGATGGTGTTGCTCTACGTATTTCACTCACTTCTGGTATTGCGTTTCCTTAAATGAAGTAATTAATTTAGTAAAGCACACACCTAAATAAATACGAAAGACGTTCGTTTTCATTTACCTGCAGTTGTAGATGCACTCTTCACTACTCCTCCGTCCACAAACCACGCTCTCAATATACACGCATCTTTATTTGTACAAGAGCTTTATTTACTAGTCTCCACACAAACCATACCAGCTCACTCCACCCCACCTCACTCATTCATTCATTGTAAGCTCTCGCTTTAGAGACTTGGCAAGCAGTCGTAGGAATTTGGGGTAGTGTGTGCGGGTGTTTCTGTTATAATGGTATGGATATGTACCTTTGCTTACAGGTTGCCAAAGGAAATCGTCCTTTTATCTATCATTGAGTTGAACTATCTATTCCAAGAATAGTTGTGGAAGAAACATTCACATTTGCCATCATATATTCATTTATTCCATTGCTTGGGTCGTACGTTCTTTCCTTCCTCCATTTAATAAATTTAAGCATATAGTAAAACACGCACACACACACGCACGCATACACACGCACATAACAAAACCCCAACACCATTTCCATACTAAGATTGATGTTTCACTGTAAACTGTTTCTGAAAATTCTATGTACGAGAAATGTTTGTACACTCAAAAAAAAAAACAAGTAAAAAGGCGTTAAGTTCGGCCGGGCCGAACTTTGGATACCCACCACCTCGGGTATATATTTAATCACATTTCATCAAAATTCGGTGAAAATTTCATACCTTATGTCCCATATCAGTTATATCAAAATATGTTCCGATTTGGATCAAATATTATTAAGTACACTAGCTACATCTAAAAATAAACCAATCTGAACTATATACGACACGGATGTCGAAAAGCCTAACATAAGCCACTGTGTCAAATTTCAGTCAAATCGGATTATAAATGCGCCTTTTAGGGGGCCAAGACTTCAAATCGAGATATCGGTCTACATGGCAGCTATATCCAAATCTGGACCGATTTGGGGCAAGTTGCATAAAAATGCCGAAGAGCCTAACACAAAGCACTATTTCGGCGAAATCGGACAATAAATGCCTCTTTTATGGGCCCAAAACCCTTAATCGAGAGATCGGTCTATATGGCAGCTATGTTCAAATCTGTACCGATCTGGGCCAAATTGAAGAAGGACGTCGAAGAGCATAACCAAACTCACTGTTTCAAATTTCAGCGACATCGGACAATAAATGCGTCTTTTATGGCACCAAAACCTAAAACCTGGATATCGATCTATATGGCAGCTATATCCACATCTGGACCGATCTGTGCGATATTGCAGAAGTATGTCAAGGGGCATAACGCAACTCAATGTCCCAAATTTCGGCAACATCGGACAATAAATGAGCATTTTATGGGCCCAAAACCATAAATCAAAAATCGGTCTAAATGGCAGCTATATCTATATAAAACTGATCTGGACCAAATTAAAGAAAGATGTCCAAGGGCCTAACACAACTCACTGTCCCAAATCTCAGCAAAATCGGATAATAAATGTGGCTTTTATGGGCCTAACACCATAAATCGGAGGATTGGTCTATATGGCAGCTATATCCAAATCTAAACCGATCTGGACCAAACTGAAGAAAGATGTCGAAAGTCCTAACACAACTCACTGTCCCGAATTTCAGCAAAATCGGACAATAGATGTGGCTTTTATGGGCCTAACACCATAAATCGGAGGATCGGTCTATATGCCAGCTATATCCAAATCTGGCTCGATCTGAGCCAAATTGACGAAATATCTCGAAGGGCCTAACACATTTCACTGTCTCAAATTTCAGCAAAATTGGATAATAAATGTGGCTTTTATAAGCCTAAGACCCTAAATCGGAAGATCGGTCTATATGGCAGCTATATCTAAATCTGAACCGATCTGGGAAAAACTGGCGAAGAATGTCGAAGGGCCTTACATAACTCACTGTCCAAAATTTCAGCAAAATCGGATAATAAATGTGGCTTTTATTGGCCTAAGACCCTAAATCGGCGGATCGGTCTATAGGGGGGCTATATCTCTATTTTTAAAGACTGTAGCGTGATTTCAACAGACAGACGGACAGACGGACGGACATGTCTAGATCGTCTTAGATTTTTACGCTGATCAAGAATGTATATACTTTATAGGGTCGGAAATGGATATTTCGATGTGTTGCAAACGGAATGACAGAATGAATATACCCCCATCCTTCGGTGGAGGGTATAACAAGTAAAAAGGCGTTAAGTTCGGCCGGGCCGAACTTTGGATACCCACCACCTCGGGTATATAAAGGGTGATTTTTTTGAGGTTAGGATTTTCATGCATTAGTATTTGACAGATTACGTGGGATTTCAGACATGGTGTCAAAGAGAAAGATGCTCAGTATGCTTTGACATTTCATCATGAATAGACTTACTAACGAGCAACGCTTGCAAATCATTGAATTTTATTACCAAAATCAGTGTTCGGTTCGAAATGTGTTCAAATTTTGACAAATTTTGTTCAGCGATGAGGCTCATTTCTGGTTGAATGGCTACGTAAATAAGCAAAATTGCCGCATTTGGAGTGAAGAGCAACCAGAAGCCGTTCAAGAACTGCCCATGCATCCCGAAAAATGCACTGTTTGGTGTGGTTTGTACGCTGGTGGAATCATTGGACCGTATTTTTTCAAAGATGCTGTTGGACGCAACGTTACGGTGAATGAACACATTTCGAACCGAACACTGATTTTGGTAATAAAATTCAATGATTTGCAAGCGTTGCTCGTTAGTAAGTCTATTCATGATGAAATGTCAAAGCATACTGAGCATCTTTCTCTTTGACACCATGTCTGAAATCCCACGTGATCTGTCTAATACTAATGCATGAAAATCCTAACCTCAAAAAAATCACCCTTTATGTAAACCACCTTTCATCAAAATTCGCTGAAAATTTTGTACCTTATGTCCCATATCAGTTATATCAAAATAAGTTCCGATTTGGACCATATACTAATAAGTACACTAGCTATATCTAAAAATCAACCGATCTGAACCATATACGAGACGGATGTCGAAAAGCCTAACATAAGTTACTGTGTTAAATTTCCGTGAAATCGGATTATAAATGCGCCTTTAATGGGGCCAAGACTTTTAATCGAGATATCGGTCTACATGGCAGCTATATACAAATCCGGACCGATTTGGGCCAAGTTGCATAAAAATGTCGAAGAACCTTACACAAAGCAATGCCCCAAATTTCGGCTAAATTGGACAATAAATGCCTCTTTTATGGTCCCAAAACCTTAAATCGAGAGATCGGTCTATATGGCAGCTATATTCATATCTGGACCGATCTGTGTGATATTGCAGAAGTATGTCAAGGAGCTTAACTTAACTCGCTGTCCCAAATTTCGGCGACATCGGACAATAAATGAGCATTTTATGGGTCCAAAACCATAAATCAAGAAATCGGTCTATATGGCAGCTATATCCAAATCTGAACCGATCTGGACCAAATTGAAGAAAGATGTCGAAGGGCCTAACACAACTCACTGTCCCAAATTTCAACAAAATCGGATAATAAATGTGGCTTTTATAAGCCTAAGACCCTAAATCGGAAGATCGGTCTATGTGGCAGCTATATCTAAATCTGAACCGATCTGGGCAAAACTGACGAAGGATGTCGAAGGGCCTTACACAACTCACTGTCCAAAATTTCAGCAAAATCGGATAATAAATGTGGCATTTATTGGCCTAAGACCCTAAATCGGCGGATCGGTCTATATGGGGGCTATATCAAGATATAGTCCGATATAGCCCATCTTCGAACTTAACCTGCTTATGGACAAAAAAAGAATCTGTGCAAAATTTCAGCTCAATATCTCTATTTTTGAAGACTGTAGCGTGATTTCAACAGACAGACGGACGGACATGTCTAGATCGTCTTAGATTTTTACGCTGATCAAGAATATATATACTTTATAGGGTCGGAAATGGATATTTCGATGTGTTGCAAACGGAATGACAAAATGAATATACCCCCATATTTAGGTGGTGGGTATAATAAAGTATTTATGGGCTTCAGACCGTTTATCGGGAGATCGGTATATATGGCAGCTATATCAACATATTGTCCGATCTGAACCATACTTAAGTCAAAGGTCGGGAGGCTTAATACAACCCACTGTTTTTAATTTCAGCGAAATTGAGCAATAAATAAAGCTTTTATGGGCTTCAGACCCTTTATCGGCAGATCGGTCTTTATAGCAGCTATATGCAAATGTGGTCCGATTTGGCCCGTTCAAGAACTTAACCAGCGTGCAACAAAAGGACGTATCTGTGCCAAATGTCAGCTCAATATTTTAATTTTTGAAGGCCGTAGAGTGTTTACAACAGACGGACAGACACCCGGACATCGTTAAATTGTCTTAGAATTTTAGGACGATCCCGAATATATATACTTTGTAGGGTCGGAAATAGATATTTCGATGTGTTGCAAATGGAATGACTAAATTAATATATCCGCTATCCTACAGTGGTGGGTATAAAACTTGAAAACAAATTATTCCTCGTTTTTCAGTGTTCCTCAAAAAAATCACCCTTTAGTTGTGCTTAATAAACCAAAAAAAAATGTTTAAGTGTTTAAGACGATTTAATCAGAAAATTTGTAATAACATTAAGCAAATCTTAGTATTCCTTGAAAGTTTGCGGTTTCCCTTAGATTAGTTAAAAAATCTGCAACACATCGAAACACCCATTTCCGAACCTATAAAGTATATATAATCATGGAAAAAATTTAAGACGATCTAGCCATGTCCGTCCGTCTGACCGCCGGTCTGTTGAAATCACGCCACAGTCTTTAAAAATTGAGATATTGAGCTGAAACTTTGCACAGATTCTTTTTTTGTCCATAATCAGGTCAAGTTCGAAAATGAGCTATATCGGACTGTATCTTGATATAGCCCCCATATAGACCGATCCGCCGATTTACGGTCTTAGGACCATAAAAGCCACATTTATTACCCGATTTTGCTGAAATTTGGGACTGTGAGTAGCGTTAGGGCCTTCGACATCCTTTTTGAATTTGGCCCATATCGGTCTGGATTTGGAGATAGCTGTCATATAGACCGATCTCTCGATTTAGGGGTGTAGGCCCATTAGACGAAATTAGGGACAGTGAGTTGTGTAAGGCCTTTCGACATACTTCTTCAGTTTGGCCCAGATCGGTTCAGATTTGGATATAGCTGCCATATAGATCGATCTCTCCATTTAAAGTTTTGGCCCCATAAAAGGCGAATTTATAATTCAATTTCGGTGAAATTTGACACAATGACTAATGTTATTCTTTTCGACATCCGTATGTTATATGGTTCAAAATTGAACAATGACTTGTTCTTATTAGACCACTCAATATCCGTGTCGAATTTGGTCAAATCGGACCAAATTTCGATATAGCTGCTATGGGTCACAAATTATTCAATTCAATATATATTATGTGCCTAATTGGAACAAGTTTTTGAATAAATTCGATGAACCACATTATTCTGAGGGTTGGCGAGCGCTCAGACATGACAAGGAATTTTTTCACATTTCATGAAAATCTTGTATGTGGTCTGTTCCTATGTGCCTTCTTTTGCAATATTCTAAATAAAATTTCCCAGATATGCTTTATTTGAAGTTTGGGCGTATTTGGTTTGCATGGGACCTCTCCTTGTTCAAAACTTTAAAGAGCCAATATGATATTTACGGCCTTATTTACAAAAGAATTTTTAATATAGGTTCAAAATATCTTTAAAACTAATAAAGACGAAGAATTAACTGCTCGATTAAGCCTTATTTTTTTTAACACATCCGATCTGAGAATATGTGGGTAGAAAAGTGTTTTCGAAGAAACTGATTAGATGGGCAGAAATGAAAGCACCAAAATAATGCATGCGTGATATGTTGCGGTGGGAGCGTCAGAATGAAGTGTAAACAAGTAAAAGCGTGCTAAGTTTGGCCGGGCCCAATCTTGGAAACCCTCCACAATGGATTCTGCTAAAATATATCTAGTTATAGACCGAATTGGACCATACTTGGCGCAGTCATTGAGAGTCATGACAGAACATTATATGCAAAATTTCAGCCAAATCAGATAAAAATTTCGGCTTGTATGGGTTTATGAAATCAAATCGGGAGATCATTTTATATGGGAGCTATATCATGTAAAGTCATAACAGAACACAATGTGTAAAATTTCAGCCAAATCGGACAAAAATTGCGGCTTCCAGGGGCTAAAGAAGGCAAATCGGGAGATCTGTTTATATTGAAGCTATAGCAGGTTATTTGGAAGTAGACCTCGAATCTGAAGTCAAAATTCAGGACCAACTGTCTAGGGAACGTCCCACCCCAATAACAACCCCCAAATAATACGTATTTGCTCGAAATGTCCATTTGGGTCTTAAACAAAGTGGAGCTCGATATTTATTGTTTTTATGACCCATACAACAAACCGGAATAAGGGTTTAAATAAAAGGTATCTTAGATTAGAAAACGAATTTAATATCCAATTTTGAGGCCAATGGCAATATAGGGTTCAAACAAATGATATTTGAGAGAAGAGCACGATGCTAATTTATTTTCAGGGCTAAGTGTTTGGGGAACCACCCACTCCCCAAAACACACCTAAATCGGACATATTTACCCACCAAGTCAGTGTTGGGCTCAAATGAAAGGTATTGAGGAGTAGAGCATAAATTTTATACCCACTTTCGAAACCAGTTTTCTGGGGGTCTACCTCTTCCCCAAAACATATAACAATTATTTACTTGCCATAGCAATGTGGGGCTTAAATAATCGTATTTATGAATAGAATGCGAATCTGATATCCAAATGTGAGACCATGTATTTAGGGCACTACCCCTTTCCCAAAACACCCCACAAAGAATACAAAATCACCGACCATGACAATATGTGGCTCAAATGAATGGTATTTGAGATTAGAAAACGACTTTGGGCCTCATCCTATAAACTTCCCTTATACCAATGCCAATATGGGGCTGTCTGGGGAACCACCTCACTTCCGAAAAACACGTCAAATCAGACATACGTATTTACCGGTCATGACAATATGGGACTCAAATGAAAGCCATTTGGGAGTAGAGCACGAAATTCATACCCACTATCAGTACCACGTTTCTGGTCCTGAGATGCTTGACATTATGGGGCTCAAACAAAACCATGTTCTAGCAGTATGCTGATATTATTTCACGGTCCGCCCCTAAACTCCCTTGAAACCGGCCATGTTTGCCTACTATGGCAATAAATAATATGTATTTGATAGTAGAGAACGAATTTGATATCCAATTTTGAGGCCAAGTGTATGGGGGTCGCCTCACCCCATAAACTCTCCAAACCAATGGCAATTGGGGCTAAAATAAAAGAAATTTGAGAGTAGAGCACGATGCTGATATTTTTTCAAGGCTAAGTGCGTGGGTGGCCACCCCACCTTACGTACCCCCAAACTGGACATATTGGGTTGCCCAAAAATTAACTGCGGATTTTTTAAAAGAAAGTAAATGCATTTTTAATAAAACTTAGAATGAACTTTAATCAAATATACTTTTTATACCCTCCACCATAAGATGGGGGGTATACTAATTTCGTCATTCTGATTGTAGCTACTCGAAATATTCGTCTGAGACCCTATAAAGTATATATATTCTTGATTGTCGCGACATTTCATGTCGATCTAGCCATGTCCGTCCGTCCGTCCGTCCGTCCGTCCGTCCGTCTGTCCGTCTGTCTGTCGAAAGCACGCTAACTTCCGAAGAAGTAAACCTAGCCGCTTGAAATTTTGCACAAATACTTCTTATTAGTGTAGTGTAGTCAATTGGTATTGTAAATGGGCCATATCGGTCCATGTTTTGATATAGCTGCCATATAAACCGATCTTGGGTCTTGACTTCTTGAGCCTCTAGAGTGCGCCATATAAACCGATCTTGGGTCTTGACTTCTTGAGCCTCTAGAGTGCGCATTTCTCATCCGATTGGGATGAAATTTTGCACGACGTGTTTTGTTACGATATCCAACAACTGTGCCAAGTATGGTTCATATCGGTTCATAACCTGGTATAGCTGCCATATAAACCGATCTTGGGTCTTGACTTCTTGAGCCTCTAGAGTGCGCAATTCTTATCCAATTTGAATGAATTTTGGCACGTAGTATTTTGTTATGATATCCAACAACTGTGCCAAATATGGTTTAAATCGGTTCATAACCTGATATAGCTGCGATATAAACCGATCTTGGGTCTTGACTTCTTGAGCCTCTAGAGTGCGCAATTCTTATCCGATTGGAATAAAATTTTGCACGACGTGTTTTGTTATGATATCCAACAATTGTGCCAAGTATGGTTCAAATCGGTCTATAACCTGATATAGCTGCCATATAAACCGATCTGGCATCTTGACTTCTTGAACCTCTAGAGGTCGCAATTATTATCCGATTTGCCTGAAATTTTGTGCAACGGATCCTCTCATGACCATCGACATACGTGTTTTTTATGGTCTGAATCGGACTATAGCCCGATACAGCTCCCATATAAATCTATCTCTCCATTTTACTTCTTGAGCCCCCAAAGGGCGCAATTCTTATTCGAATTGGCTGACATTTTACACAGGTCTCCAACATATAATTTAATTGTTGTCCAAACCGGACCATATCTTGATATCGCTCTAATAGCAGATCAAATCTTTTCTTGTATCATTTCTCTGCCTAAGAAGAGATGCCGGGAAAAGAACTCAACAAATGCGCTCCATGGTGGAGCGTATATAAGATTCGGCCCGTCCGAACTTAGCACGCTTTTACTTGTTTTTTTTTATTTTTTTTTTTAAATTTAGAAAATCTTTTTCTTTTGCCTGGCAAAGCCCCGATTTCCTCAAGTTAAATCGCTTTGGGCAACCACTAACCCGACTTTGGTGTAAACTGAAAATCAATTAAAAGTGTTTCCCTCATCACCTTTATACTTTGCCATTGCCATAAAAACTTTTTTTTGCAGCAATTTTAATTTAATTTCTTTTTTATGGCGTTTGGTAAAATTCAAAGATTCGCTATGCTTTTCGTATTTGGTGAGTGAGAGTGGGACAAAAGGCAAAGAGAGATGGAGAGAGTGCCAAAAAACACTTTGAGGCTTAAATTCTTTAAAAACCATTATTATTATTATTCGCTTTTAATTGCAAAACAATTACAACAAACGAGCTTTATATGACTGACTGGCTGCCTGCTTAAATATCTACAGCAAAGCTGAGTGGGATAAGAGATGAAAATTTTCCTTACCACAGTGACGGTATGCGGAAGCACCAACAAACTTACCTGAAACGAAACAAGTAAAAAGGCATTAAGTTCGGCAGGGCCGAACTTTAGATACCCACCACCTCGGGTAAATATGTAAACCCCCTTTCGTCTCAATCTGATGAAAATTGAATAACTTATGCACCCAAATTCGGCACGGACGTATAGTGGTCTAATAAATATTATTTCAAATTTCTTTTCTGTTGAAATCACGCTACAGTCTTTAAAAATTGAGATATTGGGCTGAAACTTTTCAAATATTATTTTTTTCCATTTTGTCCATAAGCAGGTTAAGTTCGAAGATGGGCTATATCGGACTATATCTTGATATAGCCCCCATATAGACCTATCCGCCGATTTAGGGTCTTAGGCCCATAAAAGTGGTGACTTATGTTAGGCTTCTCGACATCCGTATCCTATATGGTTCATATCGGTCTATATTTGGATATGGCTACCAAAAAGACTAATTGAACAAAACCAAATTGAACAATGACTTGTACTTATTATTTGGTAATTTGGTCCAAATCATACCATATTTCGATAAAGCTGCTATGGGGGCATAAATAAGGCATTTTACCGGATTCCGACGAAAGGTTGTTTATATATTTCCGAAGTGGTGGGTTCCAAACTTACCGGCTTTTTACATGTTTTTACACGGCATAGTACCTCACAAATGTCGCCAGCATTATGAGGGGATAACCACCGCGGAAAATTGTATGATGGTCGCTCCAGGATTTGAACCCAGGCGTTCAGCGTCATAGGCGTACATGCTAACCTCTGCGCTACGGTGGCCCCCGTTTAACAAAGAGTGCCTTAAAGTATTTCTTCTGAAGTACCTCATAAGATATATGGGACACATGTGAATGCCCATTGAACGTTTGATGCTTTTCAGTAGTAATTCTGTCTATCTTATGGCCATGTATTTACCTTGAAGGAAGGAAGGACTATCCTGGCAATGTCACTCAAAGTTAAAATGATGTAAACATAGAATTCGGAGACCAGGTATAGCGTATGCACAAGGCCTCCAAGGCACCGCTTTTTCATGCTGGTTAAGTTAAGTTTCTCAGTAAGTCATTAGGGGAGTGGTATTGAAAACAATTAAGGATTTTGTAAGCAGCACGGATTTCCAAATTAAAAATTTTAATTTTAGAGGTTACTTTATAGCTTTTAGAGCGCGCAACAAGCCGATTTCTGGCTTAGGTTCACCCTCTTTTCAACCTAACCTAACCTAAGTAATTCATAATTTGACATAAATAATGATGTTTAGTTTTTTTTTACCTTAAAAATTGACTAATCCTACTTTACACCCCTGGGTAAACTTGTGCGTTACAAACCATTTACCTAAGTGATAATGTTCTATGCTTTTATAGTAGCTCAACGTAGTTTCAAAGAAATCCCATACGCCAAACAGAAAACAAAACAAGAAACGAAAAACAAGCAAATAAATTAAAAAGCCATAAAACAACCCAACTGACAGCAAAAGAATTTTTAATGATGACGTTTTGTATCATTTGATTGAGGCTCTATCCTCAAGGTAAGGAATATTTTCAACTTCAGCCCAAGGTAAGGAATATCTTCAACGGAAAACCATTGAAGCAAGTCTTTGTTAGGGCCTTTGTAAAATGAATAAAAAAAAAAACCATAAAGCAATGAAATTCCTTGCCTTTCGCAACATATAATTACAACTAATTACAATTTTATGAATTGCTGAATTGTTGCTTTGGCGGTGGGGAGGCAATAAAAATGTTAGCATAAATTCCCAGAACTCCCACCACCTGCTCTAGCATTTCGCATATATTTGTCTTACAACCCCCTCTTCGGCATACAATACCAAAACTTCTTCCCCGGGAAATGGATAATGAGTTTGATGATCACATAACATGAAATTTGTATATATCCTGCTGCGGTAAATATAGATTTCAATACAGGCTCGCTTGGGGCTACGAATTTCAAGCAATGCAAAGTTGCCTATAATTATTATTTTATACGCTAGAAGCCATTCAATGTAAAAATTTGCATTTTTATACCCACCACCGAAGGATGGGGGTATATTCATTTTGTCATTCCATTTGCAACACATCGAAATATCCATTTCCGACCCCATAAAGTTTATATATATTCTTGATCAGCGTAAAAATCTAAGACGATCTAGACATATCCGTCCGTCTGTCCGTCTGTCTGTTGAAATCACGCAACAGTCTTCAAAAATAGAGATATTGAGCTGAAATTTTGCACAGATTCTTTTTTTGTCCATAAGCAGGTTAAGTTCGAAGATGGGCTATATCGGACTATATCTTGATATAGCCCCCATATAAACCGATCCGCCAATTTAGGGTCTTAGGCCAATAAAAGCCACATTTATTATCCGATTTTGCTGAAATTTGGGACAAAGAGTTGTGTTAGGCTCTTCGACATCATTCGTCAGTTTTGCCCAGATCGGTTCAGATTTGGATATAGATGTCATATAGACCGATCTTCCGATTTAGGGTTTTAGGCCCATAAAAGCCACATTTATTATCCGATTTTCCTGAAATTTGGGACAGTGAGTTGTATTAGGCTCTTCGACATCCTTCGTCAATTTGGCGCAGATTGCTCCATATTTGGATATAGCTGCCATATAGACCGATCTTCCGATTTAGGGTCTTAGGCCCATAAAAGCCACATTTATTATGCGATTTTCCTGAAATTTGGGATAGTGATTTGTGTTAGGCCCTTCAACATTTTTCGTCAATTTGGCCCAGATCGGTCCAGATTTGGATATAGCTGCCATATAGGCCCATAAAAGCCACATTTAATATCCGATTTTCCTGAAATTTCAAATAGTGAGTTGTATTAGGCCCTTCAAAATCCTCCGTCAGTTTGGCTCAGATCGGGCCAGATTTGGATATAGCTGCCATATAGACCGATCCTCCGATTTAGGGTCTTAGGCCCATAAAAGCCACATTTATTATCCGATTTTGCTGAAATTTCGGACAGTGAGTTGTGTAAGGCCTTTCGACTTCCTTCGTTAATTTGACGCAGATCGGTTCAGATTTGGATATAGCTGCCATAGACCAATCCCCCGGTTTAGGGTCTTAGGCCCACAAAAGCCACATTTATTACCCTTTTTTGATGAAATTCGGGACAGTGAGTTATGTTGGGCCCTTCGACATCCTCCGTCAATTTGGCCCAGATCGGTTCAGATTTGGATATAGCTGCCATATAGACCGATTTCTTGATTTATGGTTTTGGACCCATAAAATGCTTATTTATTGTCCGATGTCGCCGAAATTTGGGACAGCGAGTTAAGTTAAGCTTCTTGACATACTTCTGCAATATCGCACAGATCAGTCCAGATTTGAATATAGCTGCCATATAGACCGAGGTTTTGGGACCATAAAAGAGGCATTTATTGTCCGATTTCGCCGAAATTTGGGACATTGCTTTGTGTTAGGCTCTTCGACATTTTTATGCAACTTGGCCCAAATCGGTCCAGATTTTGATATAGCTGCCATGTAGACCGATCTCTCGATTTAAAGTCTTGGCCCCATTAAAGGCGCATTTATAATCCGATTTCACTGAAATTTGACACAGTAACTTATGTTAGGGTTTTCGACATCCGTGTCGTATATAGTTCAGATCGGTTTATTTTTAGATATAGCTAGTGTACTTATTAGTATATGGTCCAAATCGGAACTTATTTTGATATAACTGATATGGGACAGAAGGTATGAAATTTTCACCGAATTTTGATGAAAGATGGTTTACATATATACCCGAGGTGGTGGGTATCCAAAGTTCGGCCCGGCCGAACTTAACGCCTTTTTACTTGTTATTTGGGGGATTGGTATACCCCCATAGGATGGGGTATACTAATCTAGTTATTCCGTTTGTAACACCTCGAAATATTGATCTAAGACCCTATAAAGTATATATATTCTTGGACGCCGTGAAATTCTGCGTCGAACTAACAATGTCCAACCGTTTATCAAAATCACGATAGAGGTCGAACGCGTAAAGCTACATGCTTAAAATTTTGTACAGTTACTAAATTTTGATGTAGGTCATCGAAAATTGCAAATGGGTTATTTAAGTTCAGATTTAGATATAGCTCCCATATAAACCGATCTCCCGATATGACTTCTTGAGCCCCTGGAAACCGCAATTTTTGTCCGATTTTGTTGATATTTTGAACATAGCGTTCTGGTAAGACTTCCAACAACTGCGCCGAGTATGATCCGAATTGGCTTATAACCTGATTAGCTCCGATATAAACCGACCTCCCGACTTGACTTTTTAAGCCCCTGGAAGCCACGATTTTCTTCCGATTTGGCTGAAATTGTGACTTCCAACAACTGTGTCAAATACGGTCCCAATCGGTTTATAACCTGTTATAGCTCCAATGTAAACCGATCCCAAATGACTTCTTGAGCCCCTAGCGTACCTACAAGATTACACCAAAATCGGCTCAGATTTAGATATAGCTCTCATATATATGTACACCCGATTTGCACTTAAATGTCTGTAGTAACTACAATTTTCAACAGATCTGCAAAAAATTTGGCACGAATTGTTTTGTTACTAATTTAAACAGCCTTTTATCGGGAGGCTTAAAATAACTCACTGTTTCAAATTTCTACGAATCGGGTAATATATGAAATTTCTATGGGCTCAAACCCTTAACCGGCAGATTGATCTATAAGGCAATTATACCTAAGTATAGTCCGATCTGAACGAAATTTAGGTTGGATGACCAAAGGAAATATTATCGAAATCGGGTAATAGATGCAGATTTTATGGTCCTTAGATCCTTAATCGGCAGATCGGTGTATATGGCAGCTATATCTAAATAAAGTCCGATCGGACCCACATTTAATATCACGAAGCTTAAAACATCTCACTGTTTCAAATTTCAGCGAAATCGGGTAACAAATGAACCTTTATGCACTTCAGACTCTTTATTGCCAGAACGTTGTATATAGCAGCTATATCTAATTATAGTCCGATCTGAACCATTTTCAAATGGGATGTCGGGGGAACTAAAACTACTCACTGTTTCAAATTTCAGCAAAATCGGATAAAAAATAAAACTTTTATGGGCTTCAGACCCTTTATAGGTCTATATGGCAGATATATCTAAATATAGTCCGATCTGAACTATATTTAGGTCGTATGTCGGGAGGCCTAAGACTACTCTTCATTTCAAATTTGACCGAACTCGGATAAAAAATAAAGCATTTACGCGCTTCAGACCTTTTATCGGAAGATAGGTCTATATGGCAGCTATATCCAAATATGGTCCGATTTGACCCATTCAAGAATTTAACCAGCGTGCATCAAAAGGGCGTATCTATGCCAGATTTCAGCTGAATATCTCAATTTTTGAAGCCTGTAGAGCGATTACAACAGTATTCCCCCTATCCTATGGTGGTGGGTATAAAAATAGAACACATTTGCGAATGTGTGTCTCAATGTATACTTTCCATAACCACTTTTCTTTAAATTTAGATAGGCCATGCCAGTTATGTATTAGCAGAGCCATAACAAGAAATGAGAGCGAACATTTCAAAATAAATACCAAGGGATGGATCAGGTAGCTTCTTGACAGTAATATTCCACAAATAAAAATCATCTCCTCCAACAAAATCAAAAAAAAAAAAGGTTAATGCCATAAAAAACAAGTAAAAAGGCGTTAAGTTCGGCCGGGCCGAACTTTGGATACCCACCACCTCATACCTTATGTTGCATAGCAGTTATATAGAAATATGTTCCGATTCGTACCAAATACTAATAAGTACAAGACATTGTTCCATTGTGTTTAACAAAATATTGGTCTCTTTATTAACTATATCTAAAAATAAACCGATTTGAACCATATACGACACGGTTGTTGAAAAGCCTAACATAAGTTACTGTGTCTAATTTCAGTGAAATCGGATTATAAATGCGCCTTTTTGGCGCCAAGACTTTAAATCGATATATCGGTCTACATGGCAGCTATATCCAAATCTGGACCGATTTAGGCCAAGTTTTAGAAAAATGTCGGAGAGCCTAACACAACGCACTGTCCCAAATTTCGGCGAAATCGGACAATAAATGCGCCTTTTATGGCCCCAAAGCCTAAAACCGAGAGATCGGTCTATATGGCAGCTATATCCAAACCTGTACCGATCTGGTCCAAATTAACGAAGGAAGTCGAAAGGCCTAACACAAATCCCTGTCCCAAATTTCATCAAAATCGGATAATAAATATGGCTTTTGTGGGCCTAAGACCCTAAATCGGAGGATCGGTCTATATGGCAGCTATATCCAAATCTGGACCGATCTGCGCTATATTTAAAAAAAGATGTCGAAGGGCCTAAGACAACTCACTGTCCGAAATTTCAGCAAAATCGGATAATAAATGTGGCTTTTATGGGCTTAAGACCCTAAATCGGAGGATCGGTCTATATGGCAGCTATATCCAAATCTGGACCGATCTGAGCCATATTAACGGAGGATGTCGAAGGGCCTAAGGCAACTCACTGTCTTAAATTTCAACAAAATCGGATAATAAATGTAGCTTTAATGGACCTATGACCCTAAATCGGAGGATCGGTCTATATGGCAGCTATATCCAAATCTGGTCCAATCTGGGCCAAATTAACGGAGGATGTCGAAGGGCATAACACAACTTACTGTCCCAAATTTCAGCAAGATCGGATGATAAATGTGGGTTTTATTGGCCTTAGACCCTAAATCGGCGGATCGGTCTATATGGGGGCTATATCAAGATATAGTCCGATTTAGCCCATCTTCGAACTTAACCTGATTATGGACAAAAAAAAGAGTCTGTGCAAAGTTTCAGCTCAATATCTCTATTTTTGAAGACTGTAGCGTGATTTCAACAGACAGACGGACGGACATGTCTATATCGTCTTAGATTTTTACGCTGATCAAGAATATATATACTTTATAGGGTCGGAAATGGATATTTTGATGTGTTGCAAACGGAATGACGAAATGAATATACCCCCATCCGGCGGTGGTGGGTATAAAAGGTGTTTAAGTGCATATAAAGTGGTGATATCTTGAGCTCCTAGAAGCTGCAATTATTAACCGATTGCGCTGAAATTTTGCACAAAGTCTTCCGTTACGACTTCCATTAGTCGTGCCAAGTATGGTCTAAATAGGTTTATAAACTGATATATAGCTGATCCGCTCTCCTGACTTGACATCACAGGCCCCTGGAAACCTCAATTTTTATCCCATGAGGCTGAAATTTTTGTACGTCGTGTTCTGTTACGACTTCCAACAATCGTGTCATGTACGGTCCAAACCCTTTGTGAAAACTTTTAACAGAATCTATGGTGGCGCGTTCCATGATTCGGACAAGCCGAACTTACCGCGTTTTTGCTTGTTTTTTAATACCCACCATAGGATGGGGGCATACCAATCTAGTAATTCGATTTGTTTCACCTCGAAATATTTTCTGCTATGGGGTCGCAGATAAATATTTCGAGAAAATATATTCCTGATCATCTCGACGTTCTAAGTTGAACTAGCCATGTCCTTATGTCTGTCGAAATCACGATATCGCGTAAAGTTAGCAGCTTGAAATTTTCTTGGGGATTTCAAATGGGCCATATCAGTTCAGATTTAGATATAGCTCCCATATAAACCGATCTCACGAGTTGATTTCTTGAGCAACCGGAAGCGGCAATTTTTGTCCAATTTGACTGAAATTTTGAACGTACAGTTCAGTTATGACTTCCAACAACTGTGCCAAATACGAACTGAATCGGTCTATAACTTGATATAGCTCCCATATAAACCGATATCCCGATTTGACTTCTTAAGCCCTTACAAGCCGCAATTTTTATCCGATTTGGTCGAAATTTTGAAAGTGATGTTCTCTTATTGCTTTTAGTAACTGTGTACGTTTGAAATTGGTCTATAACCTGATATAGCTCTTATATAAACCGATCTCCCGATTTGTTTTCTTGAGCCCCTGGAAGTCACAATTTTTGGCCGATTTGGCTGAAATTTTGCATGTAATGTTCAATTACGACCTCCATGTGTAGTACGATCCTAGTCGGTTTATAAGCAAATGTAGCCCTCATTAAAACTGAATTCTTGAGCCCTTTGGAGCCTCAATTTTCATTCGATTTGGCTGAAATTTGGGACAGTGAGTTGCGTTAAGCCCCTCGACATCTTTCATCAATATGGCTCAGATCGGTCCAGATTTGGATATAGCTGCCATACAGACCGATCCTCCGATTTAGGGTCTCAGGCCCATAAAAGCCACATTTATTGTCCGATGTCGCCGAATTTTGGGACAGTGAGTTAGATTAAGCCCCTTGATATACTTCTGCAATATGGAACAGATCGGTTCAGATTTGGGTA
This sequence comes from Stomoxys calcitrans, assembly GCF_963082655.1. Lineage (NCBI taxonomy): Eukaryota > Metazoa > Arthropoda > Insecta > Diptera > Muscidae > Stomoxys > Stomoxys calcitrans. The sequence goes on along the minus strand of NC_081552.1, from coordinate 17,803,552 downwards.
TAACTGCCATATAGACCGATCTCTCGGTTTTGGGTTTTGGGGCCATAAAAAGCGCATTTATTGTCCGATGTCTCCGAAATTTTGTACAGTTAGTTAAGTTAAGCCCCTTGACATACTTCTGCAATATGACACAGATCGATCCAGATTTAGATATAGCTGCCATATAGACCGATTTAATGTTTTGGCCCCATAAAAGGCGCATTTATTGTCCGATGTTGCCGAAATTTTGGAGAGAGTGTTAAGTTAAGCCCCTCCACATATTTCTGCAATTTGGTCTAGATCGATGAAGATTTGCATATAGCTGCCATATAGACCGATATCTCGATTTAAAGTCTTGGCCCCATAAAAGGGGCATTTATTATCATAAGACACGGATTTTGCTGAAAGGTGGTTTACATATATACCCGAGGTGATGAGTATCCAAATTTCGGCCCGGCCGAACTTAACGCCTTTTTACTTGTTTTTTAACTCAATTAACTCAAAGTAGTAGCAAATGGTGGAAAATTCATTCAACTGAAATTGACAAGGAAGCTAACCAATAAAATACCTACTCTTTATGATTGATTAGAAGTGTAAAACAACCGCATACCTTGGAAGGGAGAAAAACTTTTAATTGTGGTTGTTGGCACTGATAGCCAGCAATACTATTTCATTTAAATTGAAAAATTTAAATGAAAATTTATATTTTTATCAATATTTACATTATTCCTTTTTAGGTTCTTCCCACGATAATATATGCTAATTTCTCTTCTCTTTTGGTAGTTGTTGGCAAAAGAGAGGATAGTCTTCCGCTAACAACTACCAAAATGCCACAAGAAAAACAACAAAACTCTGGTGTTAATCAGTCAAATGCATTTGAATGCAGAAACGCAAAAAGTTAAATGCAGCCCAGGCAAAACCGCACTGCGGAATTATCAAATCAAATGGAAAAAAAATACACGCAAATGCTTAGAGTGCGGAAAAAACTTAGTGTAATGAAAAGTAACTAAATTTGGATTTATGACAGCCACAGATGAAAGACATCATCGCCAGAGTTAGTTGGCGGCAAAAAGTATAAAATGCACAAAAAAAAGTTTTTAGTCTACTTATACCCTGCACCACCACTGTGGTACAGGGTATTATAACTTTGTGCATTTGTTTGCAACGCTAAGAAGGGGAAGAGCTAGACCCATTGATAAGTAAACCGATTGGCTTAGAGTCACTTCCTGATTCTTTTTAGATAGTCGCTCTGTCCGTCTGTCTGTCCATGTTTTGTTGTGATCAAGACACAGGTACCATTTGTAGTTCGATTGTCATGAAATTTTGGGTGAGACACTTTTTCGATCCAAGGATGAATATTTCTTTTATCCGATATGATTCAAAGTTCAGCGCATGCAAAATTTCAAAAAAATCGGTCCAGATTTAGATATAGCTCCCATATATATCTCTCAGCTGGCATGAGCTTATAGGGCTACGGTTCAGATTGAGATATAGCTACCTTATATATCTTTCATCCGATATGGGCTTTAAAGGCAGTTCTATTCAATATTTCAATAGGTAAGCAAAATTAAAGTCTGACTAGATTTCAACATAGGTTTCATACATTAAAAGTAGTTTGTACATAAACTCGGTGGTGGGGGGTATTATATAGTCGGTTTCCACCGACTTTTGCCTTCCTCACTGGTTTTTATTTACGTCTAAAAAAATAACGTGAAATTTACTGCTCGTCTTGCTGCACTCTACTGCAGCAAAACGAATTATTCACAGAAAACTGCATAACAGTTTTGTGGCGATAAACTGAGGGTGGAATAATAAATTGCAGATTTATTTTTTCCTAGCTTGAATTTTTTTCTTTCGTTTGAGTTCTTCTGCTTCAACTTGAGGGTTTGAATGCCAGAGAAAAATATTGATATGGAACAAAATGATGAGCATGACAACTGAATTTGACAAAAACCAGTAAGGAAAGGCAAAAGTCGGGCGGAGCCGAGTCTACGTACATCCAATTTTAATACATGAAACCTAATCTAGTCAAACTTAATTTTGAATATCTATTAAAATATTGAATAGTACCTTGAGTACTGAATGAGTACTAAAGTCTTAAAGGGTCATATCGGATGAAAGATATATAATGGAGCTGATGATACCTCAGCGTGAACCGATTTAAATGAATTTTTTTAAAAAAAAATTTAAAGATCGGGTCAAAATTGTGGCCAAAACAACCTTAAAGGCCATATCGGTTGAAAGATACTAAACAAGTAAAAGCGTGCTAAGTTCGGCCGGGCCGAATCTTATATACACTCCACCATGGATAGCATTTGTCGAGTTCTTTTCCCGGCATCTCTTCTTAGGCAAAACAGGATATAAGAAAAGATTTGCTCTGCTATTAGAGCGATATCAAGATATGGTCCGGTTTGGACCACAATTAAATTATATGTTGGAGACCTGTGTAAAATGTCAGCCAATTCGAATAAGAATTGCGCTCTTTGTGAGCTCAAGAAGTAAAATAGAGAGATCGATTTATATGGGAGCTTTATCGGGCTATGGACCGATTCAGACCATAATAAACACGTGTGTTGATGGTCGTGAGAGAATCCGTCGTACAAAATTTCAGGCAAATCGGATAATAATTGCGACCTCTAAAGGCTCAAGAAGACAAGATCCCAAATCGGTTTACATGGCAGCTATATCAGGTTATGAACTGACTTGTATTTTATTTGACATAGTTGTTGAAAGTAACAATAAAAAACGTCTTGCGAAATTTCAGCCAAATCGGATAGGAATTGCGCCCTCTAGAAGCTTAAGAAGTCAAGTCCCCAGATCTGTTTATATGACAGCTATATCAGGTTATGAACCGATTTGAACTATATTTGGCACAGTTGTTGGATATCATAACAAAATACTACGTGTCAAAATTCATTCAAATTGGATAGGAATTGCGCCCTCTAGAGGCTCAAGAAGTCAAGACCAAAGATCGGTTTATATGACAGCTATATAAGGTTATGGACCGATTTGAACCATACTTGGCACAGTTGTTGGATATAATAACGAAACACGTCGTGCGAAATTCCATTCCTATCGGATAAGAAAAGCGCACTCTAGAGGCTCAAGAAGTCAAGACCCAAGATCGGTTTATATGGCGGCTATATCAGGTTATGAATCGATTTGAACCATACTTGGCACAGTTGTTGGATATCATTACAAAACACGTCGTGCAAAACTTCATCCCAATCGGATAAGAAATGCGCACTCTAGAGGCTCAAGAAGTCAAGACCCAAGATCGGTTTATAGGGCAGCTATATTAAAACATGGACCGATATGGCCCATTTACAATACCAACCGACCTACACTAATAAGAAGTATTTGTGCAAAATTTCAAGCGGCTAGCTTTACTCCTTCGGAAGTTAGCGTGCTTTCGACAGACAGACGGACGGACGGACGGACGGACGGACAGACGGACGGACATGGCTAGATCGACATAAAATGTCGCGATGATCAAGAATATATATACTTTATATGGTCTCAGACGAATATTTCGAGTAGTTACAAACAGAATGACGACATTACTATACCCCCCATTCTATGGTGGAGGTTATAAAAATGGGTCTAGCTCTTCTCATTATTAGCGTTGCAAACAAATGCACAATGTTATAAGGGTGATTTTTAGCTATTATCTTTTTGGCAACACTGCACTGTGGTCGGACTTGTATGGAAAGAGCGGCTAAAAATACATAAAAGCCACATTTAATTCCCGATTTCGATGAAATTTGGAACGTTGAGTTGTACTATGTCCACCGATGTCCGAACCGAACATAGTCAAAATCGGACTTTATTTCGATATAGCTTTCATAAAGACCGATCTACCGATTTGCCAAAACCATTTCCAGTTGTTCATAGTTATTTATAAATATTTTATTGAAAGATTTTCACTTTCGCAAGGCCAAAACTGTTTGAAGAAGCGCTCCAATGCTTTTGCGATGTACGAGAAAGTTCTTTACTATTGTCTTGGCTACAATTTTTTGTCTTATAACTGGATCGAAAATCTAAATAGTTTGGCTCATAGTCATAGGGCAAAATATCAAAAACCGTGGCAAAAGTCTGAGAAATCAAAACCTAGAGGCATTTGGAAAAATGTGCACTTTCACAAGACCAAAACTGCCTGAAAGAGCGTTTCAATGATTTTACGATGTACCAGAAAGTTCTTAACTATTATCTTGGCTACAATTATTGTCCTAGTATTGGTTCGAAAATCTAAATGGTTTGGCTGTCATAGGCAAAAATATCGAAAAACATTGTGACAAAAGTCTGAGAAATCAAAATCTGGACGCTTGATTTTCACCGTAGATATATAGTGTAGTGGAGTCTTTCACTCAGTCCAATTTCAAAAATTAGAAACGCGCCACACCCTACTATATAAATAAACTAGTAAAAAGGCGTTAAGATCGGCCGGGCCGAACTTTGGATACCCACTACCTCGGGTATATATGTAAACCACCATCCGATAAAAAAGGAGTAATTTATGCCCCCATAGCAGTTATATCCAAATATGGTCTGATTTGGACCAAGATCGGTACGGACATTGAGTGGTCTAATTAGTACAAGTCATTGTTCAATTTTGTAGAATAAAATATTGGTTTTCTTGGTAGCTATATCCTAATACAGACCGATCTCAGATTGGTCTATATGGCAGATATATCCAAATCTGAACCGATCCGCGCCAAATTAAAAAAGGATGTCAAAGGGCCTAACACAACCCACTGTCCCAAATTTCGGCGACATCGTTTAATAAATGTGGCTTTTATGGGCCACATCGGCGGATCGGTCTATATGGGGGCTATATCAAGATATAGCCCAATATAGTCCATCTTCGAACTTAACCTGCCTATGAACAAGAAAAAGAAAAAGAATTCAGCTCAATATGTCTATATTGAAAGACTGTAGCGTGATTACAACAGACAGACGGATGGACATGGCTAGATCGTCCTAGGTTTTTACGACGATTAAAAATATATATAAACTTTATAGGGTCGGAAATGGATATTTCGATGTGTTGCAATCGGAATGAATATAAATGAATAAAAGCATTATTTTGTATCCAATTTCACTGAAATTTGAAACAGTGAGTAGTTTTAAGCCACCCGCCCTCCGACCTAAATATGGTAAAAATAGGAATGTACTTAGATATAGCTGCCATATACACCGATATGGCGGTTAAGGGTCTGAAGCTCATAAAAGCTTTATTTATTGCCCGATTTTGTTGGAATTTGAAAACCAAAATTCAACCACTCAACGTCCGTGCCGAATTTGGTTGCATAAGTTATCCAATTTTCATCGGATTGTGACGAAAGGGGGTTTACATATATACCCGAGGTGGTGAATATCCAAAGTTCGGCCCGGCCGAACTTAATGCTTTTACAGAACATGTAATCAACTAATAACATGTTCTGTCTATTGGTGCTATTCTTCAAGCACCGTTAGAATTAGTCAATCACATATATACTTTCGACATGCTTGACCTCTTAAGAGTTAATGTAAACATATATTAGATTTTATTTTTAAATTTTGGCCAATGGAAGCGACCACTGTGCACTGGTTTAAACAGATCACGCACGTTTCGTGTTTTGTTTCAGTGTCAAACATCTTCATTTTGGTCTATAATTTAACCATGAATCTTCTTACAAGCGAACAAGGCTTGCAAATTATTGAATGTTGGTATCAAAATGCGTGCTCTGTTAAGAAAGCTAATCGCGCGCTTCTCCCATTCAGTGACGAAGCTCAATGGGTACGTAAATAAGTAGAATTGTCGATTTTGAAGTGAAGATCAGACAGAACCATTGCAAGAGCAACCAATGCATCCAGAAAAGTCACAGTTTGGTGCAGTTTATGGGCTGGTGGCATCAATGGACCATGCTTCTTTAAAGATGATGCGAATCGTAACGTAACAGTGAATAGTGAGCGCTACCGTGAGATGAAACCCAACATTTTTTTTTTTTTTTTTTGCCCAAAAGGGAAGAGCTTTACTTGCATGACACAACACGCGCAACATTGGACTTATTGAGAGGCGTGTTTGGTGAACATTTTATTTCACGTTCGGGACCGGTCAATTGGATGCCTAGATTGTTCGCTTTAACGATGACAACATTGAAGCATTTAGTAGTGAGATACCGGCCGAAATGAAGGAAAGTGTATGCCAAAATTGGACTAAGCGGATGAAAGATTTGAGGCGCAGTCACGGTCAACATTTGCATGAAATAATCTTGAAACATTGTAAATATAACATTGACCGTACTATTGATTCGAATAAAGATTTCATGTTTTTTATACCATCCACCATAGGATGGGGGTATACTAATTTCGTCATTCTGATTGTAGCTCCTCGAAAAATTCGCCTTTGACCCCATTAAGTATATATTTATATTCTTGACCTTCATGATATTTTAAGTCGATCTGGCCATGTCCGTCCGTCCGTCCATCTGTCTGTCGAAAGCACGCTAACTTTCGAAGCAGTAAAGCTAGCCGCTTGAAATTTTGCACAAATACTTCTTTTTAATGTGGGTCGGTTGGGATTGTAAATGGGCAATATCGGTTCATGTTTTGATATATCTGCCATATAAACCGATCTTCGATCTTGACTTTTTGAGCCACTAGAGGACACAATTCTTATCCGATTTCACTGAAATTTTGTATGAGGCGTTTTTTTATGATTTTCAACAACAGTGCTTAGTATGAAATCGTTGAAATCGGTCCAAAACCAGATATAGCTGTCATATAATCCTATCCGGGGTCTTGACTTCTTGAGCGTTTAGAGGCCCAATTGTTATCCGATTTGGTTGAAATTTCTGGCAAGACATATTTTGGTATGACACTTCCAAAAACTGTGCTAAGTATGGTCTAAATCGGTCCATAACCTAAAATAGCTGCCATATACTGTGGAAAAATTGAGCTTAAATGAAAGGTATTTGGGAGTAGACCATGAATCTGACATCAACAGTCGGGACCAACTGTCTAGGCGACGTCCCACCACCATAACAACCCCCAAATAGGACGTATTTGCTCACCAAGACAATTTGGGTCTTCAAGACAGGGGAGCTCGATATTCATAGTTTTTAGGGCCCATACCCCAAACCGGACATATCCGCTGGCTTTTTCAATAAGGGGTTTAAGTGAATGGTATTTGAGATTAGAAAACGAATTTGATATCCAATTTTGAGGCCAATGGCAATATTGGGTTCAAATAGGGTTGCCCAAAAAGTAATTGCGGATTTTTTAAAAGAAAGTGAATGCATTTTTAATAAAACTAAAGAATGAACTTTAATCAAATATACTTTTTATACCCTCCACCATAAGATGGGGGGTATACTAATTTCGTCATTCTGTTTGTAACTACTCGAAATATTCGTCTGAGACCCCATAAAGTATATATATTCTTGATCGTCGCGACATTTTATGTCGATCTAGCCATGTCCGTCCGTCTGTCCGTCCGTCCGTCCGTCCGTCCGTCCGTCCGTCCGTCCGTCCGTCCGTCCGTCCGTCCGTCCGTCCGTCTGTCTGTCGAAAGCACGCTAACTTCCGAAGGAGTAAAGCTAGCCGCTTCAAATTTTGCACAAATACTTCTTATTAGTGTAGGTCGGTTGGTATCGTAAATGGGCCATATCGGTCCATGTTTTGATATAGCTGCCATATAAACCGATCTTGGGTCTTGATTTCTTGAGCCTCTAGAGCGCGCAATTCTTATCCGATTGGAATGAACTTTTGCACAACGTGTTTTATTATGATATCCAACAACTGTGCCAAGTATGGTTCAAATCGGTTCATAACCTGATATAGCTGCCATATAAACCGATCTTGGGTCTTGACTTCTTGAGCCTCTAAAGAGCGCAATTCTTATCCGATTGAAATGAAATTTTGCACGACGTGTTTTGTTATTATATCCAACAACTATGCCAAGTATGGTTTAAATCGGTCCATAACCTGATATAGCTGCCATATAAACCGATCTTGGGTCTTGACTTCTTGAGCCTCTAGAGGGCGCAATTCTTATCCGATTGAAATGAAATTTTCCACGACGTGTTTCGTTATTATATCCAACAACTGTGCCAAGTATGGTTCAAATCGGTACATAACCTGATATAGCTGCCATATAAACCGATCTTGGGTCTTGACTTCTTGAGCCTCTAGAGGGCGCAATTCTTATCCGATTGGAATGGAATTTCGCACGACGTGTTTTGTTATGATACCCAACAACTGTGCCAAGTGTGGTTTAAATCGGTCTATAACCTGATATAGCTGCCATATAAACCGAACATGGGTCTTGACTTCTTGAGCCTCTAGAGGGCACAATTCTTATCCGATTTGAATGAATTTTGGCACGTATTATTTTGTTATGATATCCAACATCTGTACAAAGTATGGTTCAAATCGGTTCATAACCTGATATAGCTGTCATATAAACAGATCTGGGGACTTGACTTCTTGAGCTTCCTAAGGGCGCAATTCTTATCCGATTGGAATGAAATTTTGCACGACGTGTTTTGTTATGATATCCAACATCTGTGCAAAGTATGGTTGAAATCGGTTCATAACCTGATATAGCTGTCATATAAACCGATCTGGGATCTTGACTTCTTGAGCTTCTAGAGGTCGCAATTATTATCCGATTTGCCTGAAATTTTGTACGACGGATTCTCTCATGACCATCAACACACGTGTTTATTATTGTCTGAATCGGTCTATAGGCCGATACAGCTCCCATATAAATCGATCTCTCTATTTTACTTCTTGTTTTGCCTAAAAAGAGATGCCGGGAAAAGAACTCGACAAATGCGATCCATGGTGGAGGGTATATAAGATTCGGCCCGGCCGAACTTAGCACGCTTTTACTTGTTTACACTTTTTTTCTAAAGCAAGCTAAAAGTAACAGCTGATAACTGACAGAAGAAAGAATGCAATTACAGAGTCACAAGCTGTGAAAAAATTTGTCAACGCCGACTATATGAAAAATCCGCAAATACTTTTTGGGCAACCCAATATATACCCCTAACTGCAAAACAAAAAATATTGTTTATTCTAGAGGACTGCAATAAATTATAAATTTAATAATTAAAATACAAAAATATGTTTTAATAAAAAAATTGGGAAGTGGTTTTTGGGCTTATTGCGTAATTCACTTACTACAAAATTATTTAAATTTATTAAGAACTTAAACTTTGAAATACATTTTAACAGATATATTGGAATCCTTTTGCCACTGAAATTATACAGAAATTTCCAAATTAAGACTATTCCACTCCAACATAGCATAATCGGGCGCAGCGGAGCAGGTCGCGTCCAGCTAGTTTCAAATAAAAACCAATTTCGATAACATTTCGTCCAACTATATTAGAAGGCATAAAGGCAGACATTGTGACAAATTTTATGAAGAGTGTTTGGTAAATGCTCTGAAAAAGGCTCTAAACTGCAAGTCGGGAGACACAAATACATTAGACTGCCCCACGATATTCAAGAAATTTTTTGCTTGGAAACTAGGGAAAAGCATATCTTTGCTAATTATTTCACCAGTGATTTTAGTGCATCAGTAGGATTGAGTGGTTTGAAGCTGAAAATTCTGCGAGTATTTTACTGGTATTTCAACTTACAAAATCTGCTGTTTCGTATGCTACATTTTATGGTTGCCTAATATAGCTCTCATATAATTCGATCTCCCGATTTGACTTATTGAAATACGGTCTAAATCGGTCTACAACCTGATATAGCTTGGACATAAACCGAACTCCCGATTTGACTTCTTGAGCCTCTGGAAGACACAATTTATGTCTGATTTGGCTGAAATTTTGCATGTGGTGTTCTGTTACGGCTTCCATTATCTGTGCCAATTACGGTCAAAATCAGTCTTTAACCTGATAGACGATCATCGTTATTCAATTTCTATCTCCAGATTTGACTTCTATGTGGACCGTACTTGGCACAGTTGTTAGAAGTCATAACGGAAATTTCAGCCAAATCGGACAAAAATTGCAGCTTCCAGACCCATCGAAAAGTATACCGATCGATTTAGAATCACTTCCTGATTTGATTTAGCTATGTCCGTCTGTCCGTCCATGTATTCTTGCAATGAAGGTGCAGATCGGATTTTTTGTCCGCCCTTGCACAAATCACTTTTTTTGCACAAGGACGAATGCTATTGTTATACCCACCACCGAAGGATGGGGGTATATTCATTTTGTCATTCCGTTTGCAACACATCGCAATATCCATTTCCGACCCTATAAAGTATATATATTCTTGATCAGCGTAAAAATCTAAGACGATCTAGACATGTCCGTCCGTCTGTCCGTCTGTCTGTTGAAATCACGCTACAGTCTTTAAAAATTGAGATATTGAGCTGAAATTTTGCACAGATTCTTTTTTTGTTCATAAGCAGGTTAAGTTCGAAAATGGACTATATCGGACTATATCTTGATATAGCCCCCATATAGACCGATCCGCCGATTTAGGGTCTTAGGCCCATAAAAGCCACATTTATTATCCGATTTTGCTGAAATTTGGGACAGTGAGTTGCGTTGGGCCCTTCCACATCCTTCGTCAATTTGGCTCAGATCGGTCCAAATTTGGATATAGCTGCCATATAGACCGATCCTCAGATTTAAGGTCTTAGGCCCATAAAAGCCACATTTTATATCCGATTTGGATGAAATTTGGCACAGTGAGTTTTGTTGAGCCCTTCGACAGATCGGTTCAGATTTGGATATAGCTGCCATATAGACCGATCTTCCGATTTATGGTCTTAGGCCCATAAAAGCCACATTTTTTATCCGATTTTGCTGAAATTTGGGACAGTGAGTTGCGTTGAGACCTTCGACATACCTCGTCAATTTGGTCCAGATCGGTCCAAATTTGGATATAGCTGCCATATAGACCGATCCTCCGATTTATGGTCTTAGGCCCATAAAAGCCACATTTTTTATCCGATTTTGCTGAAATTTGGGACAGTGAGTTGCGTTGAGCCCTTCGACATCCTTCGTCAATTTGGCCCAGATCGGTCTAAATTTGGATATAGCTGCCATATAGACTGATCCCCCGATTTATGGTCTTACGCCCATAAAAGCCACATTTATTATCCGATTTTGCTGAAATTTTGGAACGGTGAGTTGCGTTGAGCCCTTCGACATTCTTCGTCAATTTGGCTCAGATTGGTCCAAATTTAGATATAGCTGCCATATAGACCGATCCTCCGATTTATGGTCTTAGGCCCATAAAAGCCACATTCATTATCCGATTTTGCTGAAATTTGGGACAGTGATTTGCCTTAGGCCCTTCGATATCTTTCTTCTATTTGGCCCTGATCGGTTCAGATTTGGATATAGCTGCCATATAGACCGATCTCTCGATTTAAGGTTTTGGGCTCATAAAAAGCGCATTTATTGTCCGATGTCGCCGAAATTTGGGACAATGACTTGTGTTGGGCCCTTCGATATTTGTCTTCAATTTGGCTCACATCGGTCCAGATTTGGATATAGCTGCCATATAGACCGATCTCTCGGTTGAACAATGACTTGTAGTTATAAGCATTTGGTCTAAATCGGATGATATCTATAGAGCTGCTATGGGGCTTAAGGTATGCATTTTTCACTGGATTTTGACGAAATGTGGTTCACATATATACCCGAGGTGGTGGGTATCCAAAGTTCGGCCCGGCCGAACTTAACGCCTTCTTACTTGTTTTTGAAATAAATCGGTTCAGATTCAGATATAACTTCCATATATATCTTTCACCAGATAAATCTTTTCAAAGCTGTAGGTTTGATCTTTACCAAATTCAGCATGAGATGTTTCTTTTGGCGCCTTAATACGTGTGCAAAATTTCGTCTAAATCGGTTGAGATTTAGATATAGCTCCCATATATAACTTTCATCCGATTTGACCTATGAATGCTGCAGAAGGCACAATTTTGGCCCGATCTTTACCAAATAAGCACAAAGTGATTTTGTGACGTTCCAATATGTGTGCAAAATTTCATCTGAATCAGATCAGATTTATATATATCTAGCATCCGATATGGTGTTTTAAGGCTGTAGAAGCCACAATTTCGGTCCGATCTTTGCCAAACTTGGCAAGAAGAGCTTTTTTGACATCCTAGTATGTGTGCAAAATTTCGCCAGAATCGGATCAGATTTTTATATAGCTTCCATATATATCTTTTCTCGGATATTATCTTTTAAGACTGTAGAAGCCACAATTTTGGTCCGATCTTTACAAAATTTGGCATAAGGTGTTTTATTTGACTTTCTCTAATGTGTGCAAAATTTCATTAAAATCGATTCAGATTAATATACAGATATAATAGCTGCCACGCATATCTTTCAATAATTCAATATGGCTTTTTATACCCACCACCGAAGGATGGGGGTATATTCATTTTGTCATTCCGTTTGCAATACATCGAAATATCCATTTCCGACCCTATAAAGTATATATATTCTTGATCAGCGTAAAAATCTAAGACGATCTAGACATGTCCGTCCGTCTCTCCGTCTGTCTGTTGAAATCACGCTACAGTCTTTAAAAATAGAGATATTGAGCTGAAATTTTGCACAGATTCTTTTTTTGTCTATAAGCAGGTTAAGTTCGAAGATGGGCTATATCGGACTATATCTTGATATAGCCCCCATATAGACCGATCCGCCGATTTAGGGTCTTAGGCCCATAAAAGCCACATTTTTTATCCGATTTCGCTGAAATTTGGAACAGTGAGTTGTGTTAGGCCCTTCGTCAATTTGGCTCAGATCGGTCCAGATTTGGATATAGCTGCCATATAGACTGATCCTCCGATTTAGGGTCTAAGGCCCATAAAAGCCACATTTTTTATCCGATTTCGCTGAAATTTGGGACAGTGAGTTGTGTAAGGCCCATCGACATTCATCCTTAATTTGGCTTAGATCGGTTCAGATTTGGATATAGCTGCCAAATAGATCGATCCTCGAATTTATGGTGTTAGGCCCATAAAAGGCACATTTATTGTCCGATTTTGCTGAAATTTGAGACAGTGAGTTGTGTTGGGCACTTCGACATATTTCTTCAATTTGATCCAGATCGGTTCAGATTTGGATATAGCTGTCATATAGACAGATTTCTTGATTTGTGGTTTTGGGCCCATAAAATGCTCAGGGGAAGTACACTCATAGCCACAGTGCTACCTGCACTTTTGTCGCCCGCACCCTTAAATCGGACGGCGTCGCTCCAAAAAGTGGCTTCTTATAACTCCCATTCTTCATCTATTTTTTTTTTTAATTCTTTCCACAAAGCAATTCGACAGAAGCATAAGATTAAAAGCTATTCCATTTTTTGTTTTTATTTTATTGTGGAAAATTATTTTTCATAAAATGTTTTTCTTCTATTGTGTTTGCCAGCAGATACCACCTCACAATGTGTTTATCCGCCTCCAACGAAGCAGTTTGCCAAATGCAAAACATCAAGCTCTGCGGTAGTGTAAAATATGCTAGGAATAGAATCAGCAAAAAATTCAAGTTGAGGCTTCCACAAGATGAAATTGAAGTAGACAAAAAAAAAACAAGACTTAATGGAACCCACAAATTGTTGATGTTGTTGGCCAACAAATTAAAAAATACCAAAAAGTTTAACATACGCTTTACAAGTGCTAGAAATGGTAAAAATTGACCAAAGAGTATTTTTCGTCAGGTTTCAAATGTTTTTCATTGGCTTTGAAGGAAATAAGGCCGGTTAACTGTGTTGCCATCTTTGGGCAAAATTGGTGGACTTTTAAAAAGATGTAACAAATTAGGAGAAAAATCGTCCACAAAAAAATAGATTTTCAAGTTCTTTGCCTATTAGAGCAAAGATCATTCAACTTTACAATTTTTCATTTGTTCCTCTTTCGAGATGAGCTTAATGTATGGGGATTTCTGCAATGCAATTATCTCTGGCTTTCCTTTGTCATTGCAAAAATCCGCGATTATTAAGATCTCGAAGACCTCATTGAAATGAAGGATGGAAAAGAGGATGGGCGTAAAAGACTGTTCTGAAGGACGAACAAGATGTTAGACTAAACGGTGCACGAGAGAATGGTGGATAGAAAGAAGGAAGAGAAAACAAGTAAAAGCGTGCTAAGTTCGGCCGGGCCGAATCTTACATACCCTCCACCATGAATCGCATTTGCCGAGTTCTTCTCCCGGCATCTCTTCTTAGGCAAAAAAGGATATAGGAAAAGATTTGCTCTGCTATTATTATATTATTACATGTTGAAGACCTGTGTAAAATGTCATCCAATTCGAATAAGAATTGCGCCCTTTGGGGGCTCAAGAAGTAAAATAGAGAGATCGATTTATATGGGAGCTGTATCGGGCTATAGACCGATTCAGATCATAATAAGCACCTATGTTGGTGGCCATGAGAGGATCCGTAGTACATAATTTCAGGCAAATCGGATAATAATTGCGACCTCTAGAGGCTCAAGAAGTCAAGATCCCAGATCGGTTTATATGGCAGCTATATCAGGTTATTAACCGATTTGAACCATACTTAGCACAGTTGTTGGATATCATAACAAAACACGTCGTGCAAAATTTCATTCCAATCAGATAAGAATTGCGCACTCTAGAGGCTCAAGAAGTCAAGACCCAAGATCGGTTTATATGGCAGCTATATCAGGTTATGTACCGATTTAAACCATACTTGGCAAAGTTGTTAGATATTATGACAAAACACGTCGTGCAAAATTTCATTCCAATCGGATAAGAATTGCGCACTCTAGAGGCTCAAGAAGTCAAGACCCAAGATCGGTTTATATGGCAGCTATATCAAAACATTGACCGATATGGCCCATTTACAATACCAACCGACCTACATTAATAAGAAGTATTTGTGCATAATTTCAAGCGGCTAGCTGTACTCCTTCGGAAGTTAGCGTGCTTTCGACAGACGGACGGACGGACGGACAGACGGACGGACGGATGGCAAAGTTGTTGGATATCATAACAAAACACGTTGTGCAAAATTTCATCCTAATGGGATAAGAATTGCGCACTCTAGAGGCTCAAGAAGTCAAGACCCAAGATCGGTTTATATGGCAGCTATATCAGGTTTTGGACCGATTTGAACCATACTTGGCAAAGTTGTTAGATATTATGACAAAACACGTCGTGCAAAATTTCATTCCAATCGGATAAGAATTGCGCACTCTAGAGGCTCAAGAAGTCAAGACCCAAGATCGGTTTATATGGCAGCTATATCAAAACATTGACCGATATGGCCCATTTACAATACCAACCGACCTACATTAATAAGAAGTATTTGTGCAAAATTTCAAGCGGCTAGCTGTACTCCTTCGGAAGTTAGCGTGCTTTCGACAGACGGACGGACGGACGGACGGACATGGCTAAATCGACATAAAATGTCACGACGATCAAAAATATATGTACTTTATGGGGTCTCAGACGAATATTTCGAGTAGTTACAAACAGAATGACGATATTAGTATACCCCCCATCTTATGGTGGAGGGTATAAAAACATAGAGAGGAGGATGGAATAAAGAATATACAGAGGAATGGAAGGATAAAGCAAAAACAAGTAAAAACGTATTAGATACCCACCACCACGAATATATTTAACATAGTATTTTATTATAACTCTACTACTATATCTATAGTTATATCCAAATATCTGCTGGCTTGCATCATTGTTTATTCACGCCCTGATAAGCCTTATTCAAGTGACAGTTTCAGCAAAATCGGGCATTAAATCTTTTTTTGTTTGCATCACTAAGGCCGTTAATCGGAATATCGGTTTAAATAGGGTTCCAACAGAACAGAACCGTAATTGGTCTATATCCTGATATAAGTCCCGGTCTCTCGATCATCATTTTTCGGTTCTTAATAGTTTTATACCCACCACCATAGTATGGGGATTATACTAACCTAGTCATTCCTTTGTAACACCTCAAAATATTGATCTGCGACCCTTTAAGTTATATATATCCTAGATCTTCTGGATATTTTGAGTCGGTCTAGCCATGTCCGTCTGTCCGACCCTCCGTCTGTCGAAATCACATTGGCCGTCGAACGCATAGAGCTAGCTTGCAATTGTGCACAGATACTTACTGTTGATGTGGGTCGTTGGGGGTTGCAAATGGGCCATATAGGTGCAGATTTGAATATAGCTTCCATATAAACCGATCTCCCAATTTGACATGTTTACCGCCTGGGAGCTAAAGTTTTTGTCCGATGTGGCGTGTTCCGCTACGACTGCAAAACACTGTGATAAGTACGGTTGAGATCAGTATATTAACTGGCATAACTCCCATATGACTTCCGATTTGACATGTTGAGCCCCTGCAGTCCGTAATTTTTGTCTGATTTGGATAACATTTTGCATGTTGTCTTCTTGTTTTGACATATTGAGCTGAAATTTGGCCCAGATACGTCTTTTCGATGCATGCTGGTTAGGTTAATGAACTGGCCAAATCGGACCATATTTGGATATATCTGCTATATAGACCGATCTGGTGATAAAGGGTCTAATGCCCATGAAAACTTTGTATTTTATCCGATGTCGCTTAAACTTGAACAGTGGGCTAATTTTAGCCTCCGGTCATCTGACCTGAATATGGATTACATCGGACTACATTCAGGTATTGCTGCCATATAGACCGATCTCTCTATAAAGGGTCTGAAACATAAAATCTTTATTTTCTAACCGATTTCGCTAACATTTGAAACAGTGAGTAGCTTAAGACATCCAAACATCGGACCTAAATATGGTTCAGATCGGACTTTATACAGATATGGCTGTCATATAGACCGATTTGCCGATGAAAGCCCATAAAAGCTTTATATTACCCGATTTCACTGAAATTTGAAACAGTGGATTATTTTAAACCTCCCGTCATCTGACCTATATGTCGGGATATAGCTGCCATATAGACCGATCTCCAATAAAGGATCTGAAGCCCATAAAAGCTTTTTATACCCACCACCGAAGGATGGGGGTATATTCATTTTGTCATTCCGTTTGCAACACATCGAAATATCCATTTCCGACCCTATAAAGTATATATATTCTTGATCAGCGTAAAAATCTAAGACGATCTAGACATGTCCGTCCGTCTGTCCGTCTGTCTGTTGAAATCACGCTACAGTCTTTAAAAATAGAGATATTGAGCTGAAATTTTGCACAGCTTCTTTTTTCGTCCATAAGCAGGTTAAGTTCGAAGATGGGCAATATCGGACTATATCTTCATATAGCCCCCATATAGACCGATCCGCCGATTTAGGGTCTTAGGCCCATAAAAGCCACATTTATTATCCGATTTTGCTGAAATTTGGGACAGTGAGTTGTGTTAGGCCCCTCGACACTCCTCGTCAATTTGGCTCTGATCGGTTCAGATTTGGATATAGCTGCCATATAGACCGATCCGCCGATTTAGGGTCCTAGGCACATAAAAGCCACATTTATTATCCGATTTTGCTGAAATTTGGGACAGGGAGTTGTGTTAGGCCCTTCGACATTCTTTGTCAATTTGGCCCAGATCGGTTCAGATTTGGATATAGCTGCCATATAGACCGATCCTCAGATTTGAGGTCTTAGGCCGATGAAAGCCACGTTTATTTTCCGATTTTGCTGAAATTTGGGACAGTAAATTGTGTTAAGCCCTTTGATATCCCTCATCAATTTGGTGCAGATCGGACCAGTTTTGGATGTAGCTGCCATATAGACCGATTTCTCGATTTCAGGTTTTGGGCCCATTAAAATGCTCATTTATTGTCCGATGTCGCCGAAATTTGGAACAGTGAGTTAAGTTAAGCCCCTCGACATAATTCTGCAATATGGCACAGATCGGTTAAGATTTGGATATTGCTGTCATATAGACCGATCTCTCTTTTTAAGGTTTTGGGCCCATTAAAGGTGCATTTATTATCCGATGTCGCCGAAATTCAGGTATACAATTTTCACCGGATTTTGATGAAAGGTGGTTTACGTATATTCCCGAGGTGGTGGGTATCCAAAGTTCGGCCCGGCCGAACTTAACGCCTTTTTACTTGTTTTTTCTCTGATTTCGCTGAAATTTGAAACACAAAATAATTTTTGGGCCTCCCAATATCCGACCTAAATGTGGTTCAGATCGGACTATATTTAGATGTATTTAGCTGCCATATAGACTGATCTCTAAAGATAAAGGATCTGAAGCCCATAAAAGCTTTAATTTTTATCCGATTTCGCTGAAATTTGAAACAGTGAGTAGTTTTAGGCCTCCCACCATAGAATCCAAATAGTGTTCTGATCGTACTATATTTATATATAGCTGTCATATAGACCGATCTGCTGATAAGGAGTCCGTTTATCCGATTTCGCTGAAATTTAAAACAGTGAGTAGTTTAAGGCCTTCGAACATCCGACCTAAATATGGTTCTGATCGACCTATATTTAGACATAGCTGCGGTATAGACCGATCTTCCATTTAAGGGTCTGGAAACCATAAAATCTCCATTTATTACCCAATTTCGCTGAAATTTGAATCAGTAAGTTGTTTTAAACCACCCGCCATCCGATCCAAATATAGTAAATATCGGAATGTATTTAGGTATAGTTGTCACTTAGACCGATATGCCGATTAAGGGTCTGTAGCCCATAAAAACTATATTTTATTACCTGATATCGTCGAAATTTGAAATAGTGAGTTGGTTCAAGCCTCCCGACATCCGACCCACGTATATGTTAGATCAGACTATATACAGGGTGGCTGATGAATATTGCTACAATGATGAATATTGCTACATTTTTTTTTCGGTGTATGGAATACATTTTTCTTTTATTCATGTTAAATTAAATTATTAAATTAATTATTAAATTATTATTAATTAAATTAATTAATTAAATTAATTATTAAATTATTATTATTAAATAGAAAAAAAGTTATTACATTTTTTTTTGGTAGCGGCTTTCATCAGCCACCCTGTAGACATAGCTGTCATATATACCGATCGATTCTGATTTGGTTGTAGAGCTTTAATATTTGGTTTGGCAGAAATTTCGTACGTAGGGTAAAATTATGCCTTTCAACAATTTTTTTTTTTTTTGTACGCAGAATCCATGGTGGTGGGTTTCAAAGATTAGGCCCTGTCGAGCTTAGCACGTTTTTACTTGCTTTTTTTAATTTTTCTATAAAAACAAACAAAAAGTTTCTAGCGACAACTCTGTTATTGCGGTTTTCCTGAGCAAAAAGGTGAGTTAAGAATAATAACAACTGTGAGAATCAC
The DNA here is from genome assembly GCF_963082655.1 of Stomoxys calcitrans. Lineage (NCBI taxonomy): Eukaryota > Metazoa > Arthropoda > Insecta > Diptera > Muscidae > Stomoxys > Stomoxys calcitrans. Next base: position 17,784,306 of record NC_081552.1, on the reverse strand, counting down.
TCATTCATAATTGCCTTGGTGATGCTGCCACTGACAACTACACCATTTCTTATAGCTGTTGTAGTTGTATGTGAACATTTTTATGGTTTTTATTTCTCTGAGAGCATTTTATATTTCTTTTACCTTTTGCACCGTACCGTTGTGAACTATGGAGAAAGCATCAATGCCAGCATAGGTCATCTTTTAGCTTTAGAAAAGTTTTTTAGTTGCAAATTGCTTAGCAACGAGCTAAAATATGGTGGTAGTGGACACGAATTGGGACTACCTTACAAAAAGTTTAAAAGAGAGAGAGATTTGATATTGTAGTAAAGGATATGTGCTTAAAAAATAAACCACTGGCAATAAAATCGTAAATGCTATAAATTCAAAATACCTTAAGCTCGTATTGGTCAGAAATTTGTCTGCTCTGGAGTTTCTTATCGAAGACAAAATATTTCAGCTGGTAACCCATCGGCATCTGCTGCTAGGAATCATCACTTTTCTACGTGATAAATAGTTCAACTGGTAATTTTGACATCAGCTTCTTTGTGTTTTTTTTTGCGCTTCTACCACCAAGTTGACCTCATTCTGACTAGACGACCTACATAATATACCGTCATCAGGTACTGGTTCACATATAACATATAACCATAACTTATTTTTCCTTCCTCCAAATATCGTTTACCACTATAAATGCTGTAGGGCACAACAATTTCACAACCTCGTTCACTGGCCCAGCACTAAGTATTCCAGTTTGGGGTTATATTTTTAGACTTATTGTTCTGTTGTCTTAATCCATACACTTATGCTGTAATTTACATCCTTGGTTTTCAATGTTGTTGGTTGGTTGGTTTTTCTTTTAATTTCTCTGACTTTTCCCCCATTTTCCTTTTTTCTCATTCAATGCTTAGTTGCTGAGGCAACATTTTTGTTTCGAAGTTTGAAAAAAAAATCGAATTGAGTGCAAATTCTTTGTAAAAGATTAACATTTCAAAAATATTTTAGATTTTTGTTTTATAAGTATAGTAGGTTTATGTTTGCATTCAACTCTTGAAAGAGATAAAATCAGAGAGTACATTATTAGGAAAGTTGGTCTGCCTGCGAGGCATTTGGGTAACAAACATTTTAGGCACACCAAAACAATTATGAGCTTACAGGATTAGGTAACAGTAGCCCTTCAAAAAAACTGAAAAAAACAGTAAGGGAAGGAAAAATCGGGCTTAGCCGACTATATAATATCCTACACCACTGCGTACTACTTTTAATGCATAGGACCTATGTTGAAATATAGTCAGTTTTAAATTTTGCATACCAATTGATACATTGAATAGAATCTTGTAAGATTTTCTTACGATAGGACCTAAATTGTGGCTACTACAGCCTTAGAGGCCATATCATATGAAAGATATACATGGGAGCTACATATTATATATAAAAATCAATTTGTGTTTGTTTGTAGGTTTGTTTGTATGCTTGTGTGTTCCTTATAGAATCAGAAACGGCTGAACCGATTTTCTTGAAATTTTCACAGATGGTGCATAATGATCCCGTGGTGAAAATAGGGTACTCGATTTTTTGATATCTAAAGGGGGGGGGGCGGGGTTGGACTCTCCCCCTTACCCTAATTTTCAGAGACCCCAGATCTCGGAGATGGGTGGTGGTGCGATTTAAGTGAAATTTTGTGTGCTCTCATATAGTACCCTAAAAATACAAATTTGGTATCCAAATTTCGGATGGGGTACCTAGGGGGGCTGCCCCACCCTAAAACCTACCAAACATATATTTAGACCAATCACGACAATATGGGACTCAAATGAAAGTTATTTAGGATAAGAAAACGTATCTGATATCCATTTGTTGAACCAAAAACACCCCTAAATCGGACATATTTACCGACCATGGCAATATGGTACTCAAATGAAAGATATTTGCGAGTAGAATACGAATCTGATATCCAAATGTGGGACCACGTTTCTGGGGGTCCACCCCTTGCCCAAAACACCCCCCAAACAGGACTTATATACTGACCATGGAAATATGGGGTTTGAATTAAAGGTATTTGCGAGTAGAATACGAATCTGATATCCAAATGTGGGACAAAGTGTTTGGGGGGCCGCCACTCACCAAAAACATCCCCCAAAGGCGACAAATTTACGACCATAGCAATATGGCGCTCAAATGAAAGGTCTTTGAGAGTAAAGCACGAATTTGATATCAATGTTCGGGAAAAGTGTCTATGGGGCCACGCCACCCTCACAACACCACCCAAATAGTAAGTACTTGCTGACTATTGCAATATGAGGCTCAAATAAGACGGCTTTTAGAGTAGAATACGAATCCGATACATATTTTCAAGGCAAACTCACTGAGTAGCTGCCCATCCCCAAAAACACCCCCCAAGCCGGTCATGTTAGCCGACTATGGAAATTTGGGGCTCAAATTAAAGGCATTTGGAAGTAGACCACATATCGGATGTCAACATTAGGGACCAACTCTATAGGGTACGTCCCATAACCATCAGAAAAAATTTTCAACGGTGTTTTTCTCCACCTTATGCTGGCAACATTTATGAGGTACTATGCCATGTACAACTTCTCTCCCAAGAGGTGTCGCACTGCGGCACGCCGTTTGTACTCGGCTATAAAAAGGTGGCCCCTTATCATTGAGTTTAAAAACTTGATTTGGACTCCACTCATTGCTATGTGAGAAGTTTGCCCCCATTCCTTAGTGGAATGTTCATGGGCAAAATTTGCATTTGCAATGTGGCGGGACCACTCCAATCCCCAAAACACCCCTAAATCGGGCATATTTACCTACCATCTCAATGTGGAGCTTAAATACAAGGTATTGGGGGGTAGAACAAGAATTGATTCCCACTTTCGTGACCAATTCTCTGGGGGTCTACCCCTTTCCCAAAATGCCCCACAAACAGCAATTTTTTACTGACCATCGCAATATGGGGCTCAAATAATAGTATATAGGACCATGTATTAAGGGCATCACCCCTTCTCCAAAACATACCCCAAAGGGTAAAAATTTTTCGACCATGCCAATATGTGGCTCAAATGAAAGGTATTTGAGATTAGAAAACAAATTTGATAACCAATTTCGGGGCCATGTGTTTGGGGAACGCCTCATCGCCCCCTTAAACCAATGGCAATATGGGGTTTAAATAAATGGTATTTGAGAGAATAGTACTATGCTGATATTTTTCAGGGCCAAGTATCTGGGGGACCACCTCACCCCCTAAATCAGATATCATGAGAATATCAGGCTGAAATAAAGTATTTTAAGAATGGAGTACACCTTAAATCCAAACTTAAATTCGTAGACCAATAAAGATCATATGGGATTCTGATAGAGGCACTTATATTGTTAAACTGTTAGTAAAGCGATATACTATTTTCGTAGCATGGTATTTCACTAAAAGCTCTTTAATTTTAGAAAAAAATATTCTAATTAAAATTTTGTTCCATATAAAGTAAAAGAAGGCGCAGCGGAGCGGGCCCGGGTCAGCTGGTATATCTGTACATATAAATCTGAACTGACTTCAATGACATTATGGAAAAGTTTCTTTACGAACAGCGTCTTCGTGCCAGAGTTATCGCTTCTCCGAGAGGAAGCAAGAGCTTTTGGTCATTCGTAAAAAGAGTAAAGAGCAACCTGTCGGCAATCCCAACTCTTGTTAAGGATGATCAGGTATTCACTGACCCGGTTGATAAGGCTAATCTACTGGCTGAAATGTTTGCAGGAAATTCTTCCTAGCTGTTTAGCAATCAACCACTCCCGTGATTGATAGTGTACTCAGTTCGATGCCTCAGATATTCTTTAGAACACGTGCTGTTAAAAGGGTCCTTGCGGATCTCGACGTTAATAAATCTCCGGGCCCGGACGGTATATCAACACTTGTCCTTTGTACGTGTTCTTCGACGCTTGCTCGTCCACTACGCAACCTTTTCAACCTTGTTTACCGTGCGGATGTTTTCCCAGCTCGTTGGAATGTTGCGAACATTCAGCCCATCCCCAAGAAAGGTGGGGCGAACAACCCTGAGAATTACCGGCCAATTGCGATATGCTCCGAGCTCTCCAAGGTTATGGAGAGTATGGTAAACCATCATCTTGTCAGATACTTAGAGTCCAAGGGCCTTCTTAGCGACAGACAGTATGGGTTTCGCAGAAATCGCTCTACGGGAGACCTTATGGCATTTTTGTCGGCGATGGAGTCGCTCTATCCACCAGTTTGGTGAGAGTAAGGTTGGGGCTCTGGATATCGCCAAGGCATTTGATAGGGTCTAACACGGTGCACTTTTATCAAAGCTTGTCGCTTTTGGAGTCGGTAATAACTTCGTTCGATTTATATCGAGCTTTCTCAGAGATCGCACTATACGAGTTTTTGTAGATGGGTTCTTATCTGATGAGTATACATTGACCGCAGGGGTGCCACAAGGATCTGTCCTTTCCCCTACCCTTTTTCTTATTTTCATTGACGATCTATTGGGTCAGACTTCGATTCCAGTCCACTCATTTGCGGATGACAGTAGTCTGTGTCATTCATATACATTCGACCATAGGCCCAGTCCTCAAGAAATTGTGGACAGGAGGCGCATTATGGATGAAACGCTCTCCCAGGATTTGTTGGCCACTTCCGAGTGGGGTAGAATGAACAGAGTAAACTTTAACGCTCAGAAGACGCAGTGCTGTTTCTTGTCTCACAAGCGATTTACTGACCCACTTCAATCGTCGATATCTATCGACGGTATAGATATTGAGCAGTCAGACGCTCTTGATGTTCTGGGCATGAAGATACAATATGATGTCCGCTGGTCGAAACATGTATTCGAAGTGTCGAAAGAAGCATTCAAGTGTTTAGGCTTTCTTAAGCGGTTCAAGAAATATTTCACCACTTCTGATCTTCTCAATATCTATAATACCTACATTAGGCCGATGATGGAATATAACTCTCATATACGGGCAGGAGCTCCAAAATCATCCTTGGAGCTACTTGACCGGGGTCAACGGAGAGCGATGGTGTTGATTGGGGACAGTAGGGTATCCAACTCTATTGCTTCCCTTGAACATCGTCGGAATGTGGTTAGCGTTGTATTGCTCTATCGTTATTTTCATGACGTGTATTCCAGGGATCTTCCTCTTTATATCCCTGACGTTAGAATGTTCATCAATAAAACAAGACTTGCCAGGAACTCACACCTGTTTGTAATTGATTGGTTAGTCGACCGAACCATGCATTACCGAGAAAATTTATTTTCCGCCCGAACCATTCGTATGTGGAATCGACTTCCGGCTAATATTTTTGCCACCGACATTGACTTTCAGAAATTTAAGACTAATATCAATAGACACTACTTCCTCTTTCCCCCCTCCAACCTATAACTTTCCTAATTGACAAAGCAATGCACTGCATATATAGGGGCCATCCCCAGCGAGTTGGTTACGTGAATATATAAAGCTTTTATGAGCTTTACACCTTAACCGGCATATCGGTCTAAATGACAGCTATATTTAAATACAGTCCCATTTTAACCATATTTAAGTCGGATGGCGGGTGGCCTAAAACTACTCACTGTTTTAAATTTCAGCGAAATCGGATAAAAAATAAAGCTTTAATGGGTTTCAGACCCTTTATCGGGAGATCGGTCTATACGGCAGCTATATGTAAATGTAGTCCGATCTGACCCATACTTAGGTCAGATGTCAGGAGGCTTAAAATAACCAACTGCTTCAAATTTTAGCGAAATTGGGCAATAGCTAAAGCTTTGATGGGCTTCAGACCCTTTATCGGCAGATCGGTCTATATGGCAGCTATATCTAAATGTAGTCCGATCTGAACCATATTTGGGTCAGATATTGGTAGGTCTAACACTACTCACTGTTTCTAATTTCAGCGAAACCGATTTCGCATTTCGCATTTCGGTTATCGGCAGATCGGTCTATATGGCTGCTATATCTAAATATATATATCTATATATATATATATAAAGGGTGATTTTTTTGAGGTTAGGATTTTCATGCATTAGTATTTGACAGATCACGTGCGATTTCAGACATGGTGTCAAAGAGAAAGATGCTCAGTATGCTTTGACATTTCATCATGAATAGACTTACTAACGAGCAACGCTTGCAAATCATTGAATTTTATTACCAAAATCAGTGTTCGGTTCGAAATGTGTTCATTCACCGTTCAGCGATGAGGCTCATTTCTGGTTGAATGGCTACGTAAATAAGCAAAATTGCCGCATTTGGAGTGAAGAGCAACCAGAAGCCGTTCAAGAACTGCCCATGCATCCCGAAAAATGCACTGTTTGGTGTGGTTTGTACGCTGGTGGAATCATTGCACCGTATTTTTTCAAAGATGCTGTTGGACGCAACGTTACGGTGAATGAACACATTTCGAACCGAACACTGATTTTGGTAATAAAATTCAATGATTTGCAAGCGTTGCTCGTTAGTAAGTCTATTCATGATGAAATGTCAAAGCATACTGAGCATCTTTCTCTTTGACACCATGTCTGAAATCCCACGTGATCTGTCAAATACTAATGCATGAAAATCCTAACCTCAAAAAAATCACCCTTTATATATATAAATGAATTTGTGTTTGTTTGTTTGTTTATTTGTTTGTTTGTCTGTTTGTTTGTATGTTTGTTTGTTTGTTTATTTGTGGGTTTGTACATTTGTTTGTTCCGTATAGACTCCAAAACGACTGAACCGAAGGAGCAATAGGCTATATAATTTATTGATATCGCTAGGGGGACGGACCCTCCCCCTTACCCTAAAAGTACGAACCCAAAATAAAAGTGAACCGATCGGGACAATATGGGATTCAAATGAAAGGTATTCGGGAGTATACTACGAATTTCATATTAGTAATTGGATCCAAGTAACTGGGGAGCCGCCATGACCGCAAAACCCCATAAAATAGGTTTATTAGACGATAATGACAATATGGGACTCAAATGAAAGGTATTCGGGAGTAGAATACGAAAATGGTCAGGAAGGAGGAAAAGGCTTTTTAGTTTGTCGATATTGGAAGGGGGCGGACCCTCCCCCGTTACCCCAAAAACACCACTTTAAATCAAAAATGGACCGATAGGGACAATATGGGTACCAAATGAAATGTATTGGGGAGTACAATAGGAATATGGTATTAAAAATTGGGATCAAGTATGCGAGGATTCGTCCATCCCCAAAAACTCCCCCAAACAAACATATGGGACTCAAATGAAATATATTCGGGACTAGACTACGAATATAACAAAAAAACTTAGGTCCATGTAATTGGGGATCCCCCCACCCCCAAATGAGAATATAATACGATCGTAGCTAGATGAGCCTCAAATGAAATGTATTTGATAGCAGGTTACGAATATGACATTAAACTTTGTGCCCAAGATTCTAGATGGTGCTTTACTTCCTAAAGTCACCTCCAATAGTTTATTTGACCTATTAAAACAATGGGGGATCAAGTGATAGATATATTTAAGTGGATTGCGTAATTCAAATTTGTGCTCAAGTGGCAGATGGAGTGAGGCGCACAATTGTCCTACGCCCCCACCAAACGGCTGTATACACCAATTATGACAATATGGGGTTCAATTCAAAGTATAAGTTTGTGGACTGCGAATATGAAATCTTTATTCTGCTCATATATCTAGCGGACCACCTCACCGGACCAACAGTTGATCAGTTATAATGACCTAATAGTACACTGCCGCCATACCTCCAAAGTTATGACGTTCAGTGCGATAGGAGCAGTTGCAAACCTTAACGTCATGGTGGCCGCCATTTTTAGCTCATCGACAAGAAGCCTTTTATCCCCAGACAAAACCAAACAACGTGCTGCTGGGCGATACTTTCATGATTAAAATTTTTACACGGTTTAATTACTAAGAACTGTCGCCACCGCACCTAATATAAAGACTGGCAAATTAGTTAGTTACCACTTAGAATCGTTTAATACGGCAATTTAGTTTGATTTAAAAAATACTAAATTATGAATAATCAACAGATAGCCAGCCATATAGTTTGTTGTAGACAACTAACACATGATGATCAATGTTCTAGGCGCTAAACCGCTCCAAGCGAGTAGCAGAAAAGCTTTAACAGATGGGAGAAATGTCAAATTCTCAGTCGTTTATATGTGTTTGCTTAAAATAAAGAAACATTTTATGTAGGAATTCCGTTGCGGTTGATTGCTGTATTACTTTTTAAATTTCCCATAGATTTCCCAATGGAAAAAATTTATTTAGTAGAGTGCGAATATCGCATGTGCTTAACTGTTAGAAGGGCTGATAAGCACACATTTTTGTCGTTTTGTCATTCGATTCGTTCGCCAAGTCCATGAAAACAGCTGATTTTATACAGGAAAAATATCTGTTTTCAATGACTTGGCGAACGAATCGATTGACAACAAGTAAAAGCGTGAAAATTCGACCGGGCCGAATCTTACATATCCATGGTAGAGGGCATGGATCTCATTTGTCATTTTTTGCCCGATATTTCTGTATAGGCAAACAAAGGATAATGGAAAAAATTGCAAAGCTATTGGAGCTATTTCAAGTTATCAACCGATTCGGACCATGCTTGGTTATGCTTTTGGAGTTAAAGTAATTGTGCAAAATTTCAGCCAAAATTGAATAAGAATTGAGCCCTATAGTGGCTCAAGAATTAAAATCGGGAGATCGGTTCATATGGGAGCTATATCGGGTTAAGGACCCATTCAGACCATATTTGACCCGTATGTGGAAGGTCGTAGGAGAAGTCGTTAAAATAATGTTTAGCCGAATCGCATAAGAATTGCGCCCTCTAGAGGCTCAACGAGTCAAATTAGGAGATCGGTTTATATGGGAGCTATATCAAGTTTTAAACCTGTTTGAAACAAACTTAGCACTGATATTGGAAGTCATACCAAAATATCTTATACAACATCAACAAATAGGGTAAGAATTAAGGCGTTTAGGGGCTCAAGAGGTCAAGATCCAAGATCGGTTAATAGGGCAGCTATATCAAAACATAGACCAATATGACCCATTTACAATCCCGACTGACCTACACTTATAGAAAGCATTTGTGCAAATTTTCATGCACCTAGCTTTATCCTTCGAAAGTTAGCGTGCTTTTGACCGATGGACGGACCGACATGGCTAAGTCGACTTAGAATGTTAAGACGATCACAAATATACATATATACTTTGTTGGGTCTCAGATGAATATTTCGATGTTTTACAAACGGAACGACGAAATTAGTTTATGATGGAGGGTACAAAAAGAAAAAACTAATAATTTAGTGGTCTAGGCCGTCAGTTTTTGTACTGAATTCTTAAATGGATAATGATTATTGTCGCAACTATTAGTGAAGGAATATCCAGTGCTCAAAACTTTTTCTGATATTTTTGGTATGGGTAAGCCTATGATGCTTACCCATGCGCAACGGTGACATTAGATAGGCCGACAAAAGTGGAAATTCGATTGAATTCCAAAAGAGACAAAATGATGACAATGAGATGGGAATCAAAAGTGAACATCGCCAACAACAAATTCAGCGCCATCTATTTGACCTGTTTTCGGTATAATTTTTTTAACCCTCCTACCCTGGGACAAGCTTCCAAGTTCTATAAAAATATGGCCGCAAAATATATGCGTAACTTAGCGAATGCAAAGAAGAGTAAGGGAAAAGATGGTAATAATTCATATGGTGTAAAAGGAAGCGCAGCGAAGCGGGCCGGGTTCAGCTAGTCTTCTTATATTGTATATACAAATCAATTTGTGTTTGTTTGTTTGTTTGTGTGTTCCTTACTGACTCAGAAACTGCTGAACCGATTTTCTTGAAATTTACACAGATGGTGCATAATGATAGTGACCCTAAAAATAAAAATATGGTATCCAAATTTTGGATAGGGTACCTAGGGGGGCCGTCCCACCATAAAACCTACCAAACATATATTTAGACCAATCACGACAATATAGGATAAGAAAACGTATCGGATGTCCAAATGTCGGACCAAGTGTTAGGGGGACAACCCCAACCCCAAAACTTCCCTAAATCGGACATATTTACCGACCATGGCAATATGGGGCTAAAATGAAAGGTATTTGCGAGTAGAATACGAATCTAATGGCAAAATGTAGGATCACGTTTCTGGGGGTTCACCCCTTCCCCAAAACACTCCCCAAACAGGACCACATTACTGACCATAGGAATATGGGGCTTAAAATGTATTTAAGTGTAGAATTCTAATCTGATATTCAAATATGGGACCACGTGTTTGGGGGACCGGCTCTCCCCCAAACTACCTCCAAGGGGACAAATTTACGACTATAGCAGTATGTGGCTCAAATGAAAGGTCTTTCGGAGTAAAGCACGAATCTGACATCAATATTCGGGAAAAGTGTCTATGGGGCCACCCCAACCCACAACACCACCCACATAGAAAGTATTTGCTGACTATTGCAATATGAGGCTGAAATAAGAGGGTTTTTAGAGTAGAACACGAAGCCAATATATATGTTCAAGGCCAACTCACTGAGTGGCCGCCCATCCCCCAAAACACCACCAAGCCGGTCATGTTTGCCGACTATGGAAATATGGGGCTCAAATTAAAGGTATTTGTGAGTAGACTACGTATCTGATATCAACATTAGGTACCATCTGTCTAGGGGACGTCCCACCACCATAACAACACCCAAATAGGACATATTTGCTTACCAAGACAATTTGGGCCTTAATGAGAGTGTCCCCGGACATATTTGCTGACTTTTGCAATAAGGAGTTTAAATGAGATTAGAAAACGAATTTGATATCCAATTTTGAGGCCAATGGCAATATGGGGTTCAAATAAATCATGTATAGATATATGAGAATAGAGTACGTTGCTGATATATTTTCCGGACTTAGCATTGGGGGGACCACCCCAATCCCCAAAACACTCCTAAATCGGGCATATTTATCGACCATGTCAATGTGGAGCTTAAAGAAAGGTATTGGGGGTAGAGAATGAATTGATACCCACTTTCGAGACCAAACAGCAATTTTTTACCGACCACCGCAATATGGGGCTCAAATAAAGGTATTTGGGAGTAGAATACGAATTTGATATCCAAATGTAGGACCATGTATTTAGGGCATCACCCCTTCCCCAAAACACCCCCAAAGGGTGAAACATTTTCGACCTTGCCAATATGTGGCTGAAATGAAAGATATTTGAGAATAGAAAACGAATTCGATAACCTATTTTGGGCCCGTGTTCTTGGGGGGACGCCTCATTGTGTAAACTCCCCTAAACCAATGACAATATGGAGTTTAAATAAATGATATTTGAAAGAAGAGCACGATGCCAAGTGCCTGGGGGACCACCTCTCCCCTGTAAAACACCCCTAAATCAGATATAAGAATATCGGGCTGAAATAAAGTATTTTAAGAATAGAGTACACTTTACATTTAAACTTAAATTTGAAAACCAATAAAGATCATATAGTTTTCAGATAAAGGCACTTATGTTGTTAAACTGTTAGTCAAGCGATATACTATTTTCGTAGCATGATATTTCACTAAAAGCTCTTTAATTGTCGAAAATAAATATTCCATGGAAAATGTTGTTCCATTTATAGTAAAAGAAGGCGCAGCGGAGCGAGCCCGGTCAGCTAGTCTTAATATATTGTCCGATCTGAACCATATTTGAGTTTGAAGTTGAAAGCCGTGAAACTACTCACTGTTCCAAATTTCATCAAAATCGGTTAAAATATAAAGCTTTTATGAGCTTCAGGTTAGGGTTTTTTTTAATTCGTACATTTAGGCACTAAAACTTTCAAAATGTTATTTTTTACGGATACTGCTATTGAAATTGCGATACAGTTACACCTTGATATTGAGTGTACCATCGGGGGCAGCGAAGCGACAGGGCATATGCAAGCATGTTCATAATTCAGAGAATTCATATTGACGTAGAAATTTTTTCAAATATTTTGAATTTTAAAAGTTTTTGAAAAAGAAATCTTTTTATTTCCTAAGCCCCTACAACAAAAAAATTATGTTTTTAATATTTTATTACCATTTAGAGAAGAAAGCTGGATTTAATGGTTTTGGCATAAAATAGAGCCTGCTGTCAAAGAATTTTATCGCCATAAATGTATTTTTTTTTTATAGAAACCATCAAATGCAACAAGACATACAAAAGGATTCCAGAAATCTCACTCCTAAAAATTTTGAGAAATTTTTTCGTTTGATTTTTTGAGATTTGAAAAAATAGCTGACTTTAACAAGCTAATTTTCCCCCAAAACATAACGGAAAAATTTTTGTTAATTTGTTTCAGTCGTCTACTTTACTCCAATCCAAATTTCCTTACGATACCTCTTTCCCAACATGAGCTAGAATTTTTCTAGTGCGTTAATGCGAACCTGGGCACACGGAGCAGCAGTAAGAGCGGTTGCCGTTGTCTAGCGGTCGAAAGCTATTTGCACTGTGTTGGCACTCAGTGTAAAACTCAGTTCTGACTTTATGACCAAATGTCATCGACTATGTGTCAGTTCCTGCACCCAATAGCTACCACAATTTTCAAAAACAAATTGAAGTATCTCTACCAATTTCACAGTAATAAGAATGTTGACAATTTTCGATTTTGAAAAAATGTGGGGTGGTATACTTATTAATGGGTCTACTTCGTCTAGTTCTTAGCCCTGTACCAAAATGGGGGTGTAAGGTATGCGTAGTAAACATGTGTTCAGTTTGGCTGTGCCGACATTTTGTTACCCACCACCATGGATATATTCATCATCCCATTTTAATTATCACTCTAATCTTCTTCTTTATATATACAAGAGTCGCGTGATTGACTAATTGATCAGCGCCCAACCCGAACGGCTTAAGCTAGAATCATAAAATTTAGCACAAATGTTAGTCTTCGGTCCCAGATATGCGATAAGAAAGGATTTTGAGAAATTTGTACATTTAGATACTATTTATCCTAGGCAAACAAAGAATAATATGTAAAAATTTCCATGCTTTAGGAGTTTTATCAGGTTATGGACCGATTCAGGCTTTTCTTAGCTTAGATGTTGAAAGCCATTGTATTTGACTTGTGCAAAATTTCAGACAAATCGGAAAAGAATTGATTTCTTTAAAGGCTCAAGAAGTATACTCGCCTACATCTAAACATGGACCGATTTGGCCCATTTAAAATCCCAACCGACCTACGCGAATAAGAAGTCTTTATGCAAAATTTCAAGCGTCTAGCTTTACTTCTTCAAAAGTTAGAGTGCATTTCACAGACGGACAGACCAAGTTCCACTTGGTAATCTGTTTGTGAAAGTCTAAAAAATAAAGGCTTTAACAATTTTTATACCCACCACCGAAGGATGGGGGTATATTCATTTTGTCATTTCGTTTGCAACACATCGAAATATCCATTTCCGACCCTATAAAGTATATATATTCTTGATCAGCGTGAAAATCTAAGACGATCTAGACATGTCCGTCCGTCTGTCCGTCTGTCCGTCTGTCCGTCTGTCTGTTGAAATCACGCTACAGCCTTTAAAAATAAAGATATTGAGCTGAAATTTTGCACAGATTCTTTTTTTGTCCATAAGCAGGTTAAGTTCGAAGATGGGCTATATCGGACTATATCTTGATATAGCCCCCATATAGACCGATCCTCCGATTTAGGGTCTTAGGCCCATAAAAGCCACATTTATTATCCGATTTTGGTGAAATTTGGGACAGTGAGTTGTGTTAGGCCTTTCGACTTCCTCTGTTAATTTGGCCCAGATCGGTTCAGATTTGGATATAGCTGCCATATAGACCGATCCTCCGATTTAGGGTCTAAGGCCCATAAAAGCCTCATTTATTATTCGATTTTGCTGAAATTTGGGACAGTGAGTTGTGTTGGACCTTTCGACTTCCTCTGTTAATTTGGCCCAGATCGGTTCAGATTTGGATATAGCTGCCATATAGACCGATCCTCCGATTTAGGGTCTAAGGCCCATAAAAGCCTCATTTATTATTCGATTTTGCTGAAATTTGGGACAGTGAGTTGTGTTAAGCCCTTCGACACCCTTCGTCAATTTGGCTCTGATCGGTTCAGATTTGGATATAGCTGTCATATAGACCGATCCTCGGATTTAAGGTCATAGGCCCATAAAAGCCACATTTATTATCCGATTTTGCTGAAATTTTGGACAGTGAGTTGCGTTAGGCCCTTTGACACCCTTCGTCAATTTGGCTCTGATCGGTCCAGATTTGGATGTAGCTGCCATATAGACCGATCCTCCGATTTAGGGTCTTAGGCCCATAAAAGCCACATTTATTATCCGATTTTGCTGAAATTTGGGACAGGGAGTTGTGTTAGGCCCTTCGACACCCTTCGTCAATTTGCCTCTGATCGGTTCAGATTTGGATATAGCTGCCATATAGACCGATCCTCAGATTTAGGGTCTTAGGCCCATGAAAGCCACGTTTATTATCCGATTTTGCTGAAATTTGGGACAGTAAATTGTGTTAAGCCCTTTGATATCCCTCATCAATTTGGTGCAGATCGGACCAATTTTGGATATAGCTGCCATATAGACCGATCTCTCGATTTCAGGTTTTGGGCCCATAAAATGCTCATTTATTGTCCGATGTCGCCGAAATTTAGAACAGTGAGTTGCCTTAGGCCCTTCGACATCTTTCTTCTATGTGGCACAGATCGGTTAAGATTTGGATATAGCTGTCATATAGACCGGTTTTAGGCCAATAAAAGGTGCATTTTTTATCCGATGTCGCCGAAATTCAGGTATACAGTTTTCACCGGATTTTGATGAAAGGTGGTTTACGTATATTCCCGAGGTGGTGGGTATCCAAAGTTCGGCCCGGCCGAACTTAACGCCTTTTTACTTGTTTTCTTAAGCATTAACTTTTTTCCATACATATGACCTCTGCTGTAAATCCCCTCCCTAAGTTTTATGTGCGTACATGCTTCAATTATAATTAATTAATTCGCTTGAATTGCTTTAAAACAGTAAAACCACAAACATTTAAAAGCTGTGCGGGGAGAAAAAAAGGCCGAAAAAAATAAATCATTCGACTAATTGGTTATCAGCCATAAGTATTTGCAAAGCGGGCAGCGGCCGGATGGCCATTGCAAAGGCTTATAATAAGGTCCGCTGATCATCAACTTGACTGTCGATGTGATTGCTGTATGGCTTTCGATTGTAGAGATTCACCCAAACTAGCGCACAATTCATATACAATCATAGCGATAGATGCGCCAACAGCATAATCAACTACAAATGCATTGTTTCAACAGTTAATGAAGCAATTGAGAGAGTAAAAAACTTTTGAAAATGACAGTGAATGGTAGAGCGAAAAGAGGTTCTGTATTGCACACCACCAAGAATGTTGCAGTTGTGTTGTGAGTTGTTGTTGTTGTTGAATGTATGGTTAAGCCTTTGGTAAAACACTTAATACAAAAATACCAAGAGAATACCTCACGGAGTGTGGAAGATTCAGCAGTGGCAACAGGAATAACAACAACCAACACAACAACAAAATCCTTTGTTTTTATTGAAAAACAAATACACATGCAGTAGCATCCACACATTCCGAATGATAATCAAAAGCCTTCGATGCAGACCATCAACATATGAGACTCTTATGCAAAATCAACGATGCCATACTGCTTGGAAGACTCAACAACATCCCAGCAACGGTTGCTGGGGATATATGGAAGAACTATGCAGAAGAAATGATAGGTTTGGAATTTGCAGTTCAGTCTTAAAAAGAACAGTGGAAAAAGAGCAGAAAAATATTAAAGAATACAAGTAAGAACATGCTAAGTTGGGCCGGGCCGAATCTTGGGAATCCACCACATACAAAATAAATTTAATTGAATAGCATAATTTTATTCTACATCCATACTTCTGTCAAACCAGCAAACATTTAAGTTTCTATGAACCAAACATTGATGATCGAGAGAACGGTTTACATGAGATATAAAATGTTAGCCCAATCGGACAAAAATTGCGGTTTTTATACCCTCCACCATAGGATGGGGGTATACTACTTTCGTCATTTTGTTTGTAACACCTCGAAATATGCGTCTGAGACCCTATAAAGTATATACAATATATTAGGTTATGGACCAAATCAAACGCTACTTGGTACAGTTTTCTAAAGGCATAACAGAACACTACGTGCATGATTTCAGCCAAATCGGACAAAAATTGCGGCTTGCAGGGGCCTATGAAGTCAAATCGAAAAATCGGTTTATATGGGAGCTATAACAGGTTATAAACCAATTTAAGCCGTACTTCTCACAGTTGATGCAAGTCCTAACAGAACACTACACTCAAAATTTCAGCCAAATCGCATAAAAATTGCGGCTTTTACGGGCCCAAGAAATCAAATCAGGAGATCGGTTTATATGGGACATATAGCAGGTTATAGACCGTACTAGGCACAGCTGTTGAAAGTCGTAACAGATCTTCATATACAAGATTTCAGCCAAATCAAACAAAAATTACGGCTTTCAGAAGCTCAAGAAGTCAATTCGGGAGATGGGCTATATCTGAACCGATATAGCCCATTTGCAATCCCCGATGACATACATCAATACTAAGTATCCGTGCAAAAATGTCTGTGGAAATCACGATAGCGCTCGAACGCATAAAGCTTGTCGCTTGAAATTTTGCACAGATTCTAAGTCTGTATATAGGACACTAGCTGGACCGGGCCCGCTCCGCTGCGCCTTCTTTTACTTTATACGGAACAAAATTTTCATTGCAATATTTATTTTCGACAATTAAAGAGCTTTTAGTGAAATACCATGCTACGAAAATAGTATATCGCTTGACAAACAGTTTAACAATATAAGTGCATTTATCTGAATCCCATATGATCTTTATTGGAATCTAAGTTTGGATGCAAGTTGTACTGCATTCTTAAAATACTTTATTTCAGCCCGATATTCTCATGATGTCTGATTTAGGGGTGATTTCTGGGGTGAGGTGGTCCCCCAGACACTTGGCTTTGAAAAATTATCAGGATAGAGCTCTTTTCTCAAATACCATTTTTTAAACCCCATATTTCCATTGGTTTTAAGAAGAGTTTACAGGATGAGGCATCCCCCATACACATGGCCCAAAAATTGGTTATCAAATTTGTTTTCTTATCTCAAATACCTTTCATTTGAGCCACATATTGGCATGGTCGAAAAATTGCCTCAAATATATGGTCCTAGATTTGGATATCAAATTCGTATTCTACTCCCAAATACCTTTATTTGAGCCCCATATTACGATGGTCAGTAAAAAATTGTTGTTTATGGAAAATTTGTCCCGAAAGTGGGTATCAATTCATTCTCTACCCCCCAATACCTTTCATTTAAGCTCCACATTGAAATGGCCGATAAATATGCCCAATTTGGGAGTGGTTTGGGGATTGGGGTGGTCCCCCGAATGCTAAGCCCGGAAAATATATCAGCAACGTACTCTATTTTTATACCCTCCACCATAAGATGGGGGGTATACTAATTTCGTCATTCTGATTGTAACTACTCGAAATATTCGTCTGAGACCCCATATAGTATATATATTCTTGATCTTCGTGAAATTTTATGTCGATCTAGCCATGTCCGTCCGTCTGTCCGTCCGTCTGTCTGTCGAAAGCACGCTAACTTCCGAAGGAGTAAAGCTAGCCGCTTGAAATTTTGCACAAATACGTTTTATTAGTGTAGGTCGGTTGGTATTGTAAATGGGCCATATCGGTCCATGTTTTGATATAGCTGTCATATAAACCGATCTTGGGTCTTGACTTCTTGAGCCTTTAGAGGGCGCAATTCTTATCCGATTTGAATGAATTTTGGCACGACGTGTTTTGTTATGATATACAACAACTGTGCCAAGTATGGTTCAAATCGGTCAATAACCTGATATAGCTGCCATATCAACCGATCTTGGGTCTTGAATTCTTGAGCCTCTAGAGTACGCAATTCTTATCCGATTGGAATGAAATTTTGCACGACGTGTTTCGTTATGATATCCAACAACTGTGCCAAGTATGGTTCAAATCGGTCCTTAACCTGATATAGCTGCCATATAAACCGATCTGGGGTCTTGACTTCTTGAGCCTCTAGAGTGCGCAATTCTTATCCGATTGGAATGAAATTTTGCACGACGTGTTTTGTTAGGATATCCAACAGCTGTGCCAAATATGGTTCAAATCGGTCCATAACCTGATATAGCTGCCTACCTCCTTCGGAAGGTAGCGTGCTGTCTGTCGAAAGCACGCTACCTTCCGAAGGAGTAAAGCTAGCCGCTTGAAATTTTGCACAAATACGTTTTATTAGTGTAGGTCGGTTGGTATTGCAAATGGGCCATATCGGTCCATGTTTTCATATAGCTGTCATATAAACCGATCTTGGGTCTTGACTTCTTGAGCCTCTAGAGGGCTCAATTCTCATCCGATTTGACTGAAATTTTGCACATAGTGTTCTAGTATCACTTCTAACTACTGTGTTAAGTATGGTTCAAATCGGTTCATAACCTGGTATAGCTGCCATATAAACCGATCTTGGGTCTTGACTTCTTGAGCCTGTAGAGAGCGCAATTCTTACCCGATTGGAATGAAATTTTGCACGACGTGTTTTGTTATGATATCCAACAACTGTGCTAAGTATGATTCAATTTGGTTCATAACCTGATATAGCTGCCATATAAACCGATCTGGGACCTTGACCTCTTTAACCTCTGGAGGTCGCAATTATTATCCGATTTGCCTGAAATTTCGCATGACGTGTTTCGTTGTAACTTCGAATATTTGTGCTAAGTATGGCTAAAATCGGTTCATAACCTGATATTACTGCCATATAAACCGATCTCGAATCTTCACTTCCTGAGCCACTATAGAGCGCAATTTTTATTCGATTTCGATGAAATTTTGCATGAAAAACTGTGCCAAATATGATTCAAATCGGTCCATAACCTGATATAGCTCCCATATAAACGTATGTCCCGATTTGACTTTTTAAGCCCTTACAGACCGCAATTTTTCTCCAAATTAGCTTAAATTTTGCACATATTTTTCTGTTATGACTTTCAAACACTGTTCTATTGTACTGTACTGTACTGTACTACTACAATAAGTTAAGTCCAAATCGGTGTATAACCTGGTATAGCTCCCATATAAGCCGATCTGCCAATTTGATTTCTTGAGTCCTTACAAGCCCACATTTTTGTCCGATTTGGTTAAAATTTGAGATATTGAGCTGAAATTTGTCACAGATACGTCTTTATGATGCACGCTGGTTAAGTTCTTGAACGGGCCAAATCGGACCATATTTGGATATAGTTGCTATATAGACCTATCTGCCGAAAAGGGGTCTAATTCCCATAAATGCTTTAATTTTTATCCGATTTAGCTGAAACAGTAATTGGGACCCAAATAGTTCAGATCGGACTATATTTGGAAATAGCTGACATATAGAGCCATCTGCCGATAAAGTGTCCCATAAAAGCTATGTTTTTTATCCGATTTCGCTGAAATTTGAAACAGTGGGCAACTTAAGGTCTTCCGACATCCGTCCCAAATATGGTTCGGATCGCACTATATTAAGATATAGCTGTCATATAGACCGATTAAGGGTCTTTATTTATTTATTATTTTGTTGAAATTTGATATACAAAATTCAACTGTGACTTATATTTAGTAGACCACTCAATGTCCGTGCCGAATTTGGGTGCATAAGTTATCCAATTTTCACCTGATGTCGATACCCTAAGTGGTGGGTGTCCAAAGTTTGGCCTGACATAACTTAATGCCTTTTTACTTGTTTTTTTTCGATTTTAACCCACTGTGAGACGTCTTAGTCATTGTGTCCGTCATGACAGGTCTCTGTCCGATCGGAACATGTTAACAGACTGAAGGTTTCCAATAACGACGTTTGCCGATGTTATGAAGATGTCGGGGAAGAAGAGATAATAGAACATATGCTGTATGTTTCCCGCACTGGCAGTCAGAAGGAGTACCCTATCAGAAGGAGTATTAAGTTCTCATTTATTTAAGAACTTTCCAAATATAGCGGATGTGAGCATTCTCAAGTTTTTGGGCTTTTAAAAGCGATCTGGATAAAACTTCTAAGTGAGATTGACGGCAGACTGTCACTTAAATCTAACCTAACATAACCCCAAACCCCTTGATTTCTCTAGAAAAGTATTCACCTTTCTTTCAATCAATCAAAGTCCCATACGCAGCTGCCTGCGAAACTTTCATTAAAAAACTTTTACGTCACGAGCCTTAAACCAGTAGATTTTAAAACCACAGCATAGATACAAAACGAAACTCAACATCTATAATATTAGCGACTTGATTTTAAACTTGGCATTTCCAGCGTCTCAAGAATTCAAGGAAGATCTATTTATATGGAAATTATTCCGGGTAATAGACTGATTAAAACCATATATTGCAGAGATATTCCTATTAAATTAACAACTTTCACATTTTTCACTATTTTACACCACTGTTTAGCGACAGCAAACAAACCACACCAACACTCATACAAAACATGGACATTATTATCCCTGCAAGCCTAGGGCAATATGAGGTTGGGGCCGATTGGGTGCTGTGGCCATGGCATGCTGTTGGCACAGTTGTTTATTAATGTATGAATTGAAATCTTCAACGTTCGATGTTGAAATGATTGGATATTGAAAAACCATTTCATTGCATGCAAAACGCAATCGAAAAGCTCATAAAATGCTATTTAATGCAATGCGTGCCTTGTTTGCTGTGACATGGGATCGATCTCCTTCACACAATCAAAAAGAAATGGGCGTAAGGCATAAGAATGCGTTCATGCAAAATTAAGCAAAGCTTTTACTCGAGTATTTTTCTGCATTTTTATACCCTCCACCATAGGATGGGCGTATACTAATTTCGTCATTCCAACAAAGTATTGTATTATATATATTCTTGATTGTTGTGACATTCTCAGTCGAATTAGCCATGACCATCCGTCTGTCGAAAGCACGGTAACTTTCGAAGGAGAAAAGCTAGGCGCTTGAAATTTTGCACAAATACTTCTTACTAGATCAGGACGGGTCTTTTAAATGGGCCAATAAACCGATATAGTATCTTGACTTCCGATTTGGCTGAAATTTTGCACCAAGTTTTTATTTTGACTTCCAATCACTGAGGGCCAAGTATAGTCCAAATCGGTTTATAACCTGATCTGGCTCCAATATAAATCCATTTCGAATCTCGACTTCTTGAGCCGCTAGAGAGCGCAAATATTACCTGATTTGGCTGAAATTTTGTATGAAGTGTTTTGGTTTGACCATCATGGCCTAAATCGGTTCCAATATAAACTTATCTCCCGAATAATTTTCTTGAGCCTCTGGAGCAAGCAATTTTTATCCGATTTGCCTGAAATTTTTGACAACTACTTCCTTTATGACGTTTAATATACGAGTTAAATATGATCTGAATCAGTCCATAACCTGATGCAGCTCCCATATAAACAGATCTCCCAATTTGATATCTTGAGCCACGATAGGGCGCAATTATTATCCGATATGGCTGAAATTGTGCACACCGAATTCCGAATTTCCACCGAACAAAGTATGGTCCCAATCGGTTCATAACTAAGTATAGCTGAAATGCCATAGCAATTCTAATCCATTGTCTATAAAGGGATATCTGTTAAAGAATTTGACAAAAGCGATCCATGGTGGAGGGTTTACTTGTTATACCCACCACCGTTTGCAACACATCGAAATATCCATTCCGACCCTATAAAGTATATATATTCTTGATCAGCGTAAAAATCTAAAACCATCTACACATGTCCGTCCGTCTGTCCATCTGTCTGTTGAAATCACGCTACAGTCTTCAAAAATAGAGATATTGAGCTGAAATTTTGCACAGATTCTTTTTTTGTTCATAAGCAGGTTAAGTTCGAAGATGGGCTATATGGGGGCTATATCTTGATATAGCCCCCATATAGACCGATCCGCCGATTTAGGGTCTTAGGCCAATAATAGCCACATTTATTATCCGATTTTGCTGAAATTTTGGACAGTGAATTGTGTTAGGCCCTTGAACATCTTCCGTCAATATGGCTCAGATCGGTTCAGATTTGGATATAGCTGCCATATAGACCGATCCGCCGATTTAGGGACTTAGGCCAATAAAAGCCACATTTATTATCCGATTTTGCTGAAATTTGGGACAGTGAGTTGTGTTAGGCCCTTCGACATCCTGCGACAATTTGGTTCAGATCGGTTCAGATTTGGATATAGCTGCCATAGAGACCGATCTTCCGATTTATGGTCTTAGGCCCATAAAAGCCACATTTATTATCCGAATTTGCTGAAATTTGGGACAGTGACTTGCGTTGAGCTCTTCGACATCCTTCGTCAATTTGGCAAAGATCGGTCCAAATTTGGATATAGCTGCCATATAGACCGATCCTCCGATTTATGGTCTTAGGCCCATATAAGCCACATTTATTATCCGATTTTGCTGAAATTTGGGACAGTGATTTGCCTTAGGCCCTTCGACATCTTTCTTCAATTTGGTCTAGATCGGTTCAAATTTGGATATAGCTGCCATATAGACCGATCTCTCGATTTAAGGTTTTGGGCCGATAAAAAGCGCATTTATTGTCCGATGTCGCCGAAATTTGGGACAATGACTTGTGTTGGGCCCTTCGATATTTGTCTTCAATTTGGCTCAGATCGGTCCAGATTTGGATATAGCTGCCATAGAGACCGATCTCTCGGTTGAACAATGACTTGTACTTATAAGCATTTGGTCTAATTGGATGATATCTATAGAGCTGCTATGGGGCATAAGGTATGCATTTTTCACTGGATTTTGACGAAATGTGGTTCACATATATGCCCGAGGTGGTGGGTATCCAAAGTTCGGCCCGGCCGAACTTAACGCATTCTTACTTGTTTTAAGGTTTTTAGGTATAACTAAGAAATTAATGGTGGATGACTAAATTATCTATTCAAAGTTCGTACATTTTGGTACCAAAATTAATACCATTTTGTACTTCCTGTTCGGATGGTATGAAATTTTGCATGTAGGTATAAATAAGAAATGTATGATGGGTGACTAAATGGTGTACTAAAAATTCGTGCATTTTGGTACCATTTAATACTTTCTGTTCAGATGGAGCTAGAGGTAGGAAATTTGTCATGTAGGTACAACTAAGAAATACAATATATGATGAGCGACTAACTGATCTATTCACTATTCGAACATTTTTCTACCAAAATTGGTACCTTTGGTACTTTCTTTACAGATGGAGCTAGAGGCCTGAAATTTGGCATGTAGGTACAACTAGGAAATATATGATGGGTGGCAAAAATATCTATTCAAAATTTGTAAATTTTGGTACCAACATTGAAAGCATTTGGTACTTTCTTTACAGACAGCTCTAGCTCTAGGTCTGAAACTTGACATTCAGGTACAAAAAATATGATGTATGACTATGATCTTTCTACAATTCGTACCTAACAATATTAGTACCATTTGATACTTGTACTATGCAGATTGAGTTTAAGGTCTGAAATTTGGCATGTGGGTTAAAATTAGAAATATATGATGGTCGACTAAATAATCTCTTCAAAATTCGAACATGGTACTATTTGGAACTTTCTTTATAGATGAAGCTCGAGGTACGAAATTTGAAATGTAAGTACAACCAAGAAATTAATAATGGATGACAAAAAAAAAAAATTATCTACTTAAAGTTCGTACATTTTGGTACCAATGCTGCAAAACCATGATTTTTAGGAGCTGCATTCTGCTGGCTTATGAACCGATTGGGTGACGCAAGGTTAGGATGGTTTTTATCCCAAAAGCGGGAAAACAGTGCTATTCTCTACCCAAGGACTACAGGCCAATAAGCCTTTCATCCTTCATTGTTAAGACTTTGGAGAAACTAATTGACATATGTATTAGGGACTTTCTCGACCCGCCACTCGTATGCGGCTGTCAACATGCGTACACTAAGTTGGATAGTGCCCTTTATGATGTGGTTGGCTACATCGAGGGAAATTGTAAAACCGATCTATCAACGCACCACTGGCAGAGGGCTTGATAAGGAAGATTATGGCCAGAGGATCTTTGCAAGGGCGTCTTTTATTTTCTCTCTATTGTGGATTTTGATGATTAACTGCGTTCTGAGCTTTTTCGAGAGGCAGAGGGTGACGGTTGTTATATACACGGAGTACATCGTTATCATGGTGGTTGGCCGTTTCCTCCCTACTATTACAGACCCCGTTCAGGGAGCTTTGAGTGAGCTGTCCGGATAGACGAGGACCAACGGGCTTGGCATAAATCCCAGAAAAATGGAATTGCCCCTTTTCCTCAGGCGAGGAAAACTGGATGTTGGATGGAGGACCTGTCTGGATGGTGTGGAGCTAATGCTCACTTCGAAAGACAAATACTTGCGCTAGATTCTTGGCCAAAAACTCAGTTGGGGAAGAAACGTCAAAGATAAGTTCAAAAGATAACTGAATGGGTTCTACTCCTGTTGCAACTCCAAAGGAAGGATTTGGGGGCTGAGGCCGGGGAATATGCCTATGCTAGTCTGGTTTGGCAAAAATCTCTGGACAACTGTCCGCAGGATAATCGAGAATGTACAGGGTACCGCGGCAGTGCTTATCTCAGAGGCAAGTCGAAGTGCTCGGAGAGAGGCGCTGGATGTAATTATCTATCTTATGCCTCTGCACCTTAATTTTGGGTGTGTGGCTGCAAAGATCGCCATTAGACTAAGGGAGGAAGGTACATGGCGATCCTCTAACTTGAGATATTCTGCGGCTCTGCGCGGGGATAGTGTTGCAGCGTGGAACCGTGCTTTATGCTGCGCAACTGATTATAAACCAGATGAGTCGTATTTTGTTGATGAGTTGGAAGTCGTTTTCCCGAAAAGGGATCTCAGGGTTAGGGCAATTAGACTTTCCCCAGACGCTCTGTATATAGGGATGGGTCTAAATTATGTAGATGGGGGCGCTGGAGCAGAAGTCTTCATTAAATTCCTTGAAATCAGGGAATCGGCAATTCCTGGGAATCAGAGTCCTGAGGACACAGGAGACGATGTAGATGCGAGAGCGCCGGCCCCACCACACTGCACCGATAAATGTGGATAGTTAGGCGGCGCTGAAGGCTATGGTGTCCGACCGCTTGAGGTTTAAACTGGTAAGAAAACGCAAAGAGCTTCTTCGAAGCATGGGAAAGGCTGCCGGGCCCTAATGGGTCCCAGGAAATCAAGGTGTGGAGGGAAACGAAGCGACAGATGTGTGATGACGAGGGGGTTCGAAGACGCTCCAACACCACACTGTACCGATAAATGTGGATAGTTAGGCGGCGCTGAAGGCTGTGGTGTCCGACCGCTTGACCGTTTAAACTGGTAAGAAAACGCAAAGAGCTTCTTCGAAGCATGGGAAAGGCTGTCGGGCCCTAATGGGTCCCAGGAAATCAAGGTGTGTAGGGAAACGAAGCGGCAGATGTGTGATGACGAGGGGGTTCGGAGACGCTCCAGCACCTGATGTGTCACTGATCAGCAATTGCTCGGAGAGAACGAGAACACATGATAACGGCTGAACATCTCTTTCCGAGAATGGATGCTACGACGGTGAGTTTTTATACCCATCACCGAAGGATGGGAGTATATTCATTTTGTCTTTCCGTTTTGAAAACATTGAAATATCCATTTCCAATCCTATAAAGTATATATATTCTTGATCGCCGCAAAAAATCTAAGACTATCTAGCCACATCCGTCCGTCTGTCCACCTGTCTGTTGAAATCACGCTACAGTCTTTAAAAATAGAGGTATTGGATTGAATGCATATGCAGACTAAGTTCGAAAATGGGCTATAGCGGACTATATCTTGATATAGCACCCATATATAACGATCTGCCTATTTAAGGTCTTAGGCCAGACATATGCATATACCAATCTCCCAGTTTAAATTCTTAGGCCCATAAGAGGTAAAATGTTTATACCCTACACCACTACTGTGGTACAAGGTATTATAACTTAGTGAATTTGTTTGTAACACACAGAATGAAGAGAGATAGACCCATTGATAAGTATACCGATCGACTCAGTATCACTTTCTGCATATTTCGGCAAAACTGTATTCTACATACCAAACTTCTGTCAAAATTGAAGCTTCTAAGAACCGAACAAGAATAATGGAGAGACCGGTACATATGGGAGCTATACCAGCTTGTAGACTGAGTTGGACTGTACTTTTTAGAAGTCATAACTGAAGACAATGCGCTCTTCGTTCCATTCTTCGCCCACGGCCTTAACTCCGACTGCGTCTACCCGAAAGACTTTGGGTCAACCAAGTTTATTGACGGCAGTCGTCTGGCCTTCACTGTCAAATCGTCTGCTTTCTCATTCCCAGTTACTCCGCCATGGCCCGGCATGCCATCGATGCTGATCATGCCATCCTCAAAGAAGGCGTTAATCTCCTTCTTATATTCCAAGACTGTACGTGATCTTACCCTCCTGGTTGTTATTGCCCTTGTGGCCTGTTTACTGTCTGTCCTCTAGCTTTGATCCATCTGTGTAACATGATCTTCCAGATGGCAGTACTAGGGTTCCGTCAATCCAAGACTGTGCCACTGGCAGCAGAGCCTCGCACTCGATCTCAAGTGTCGTCTCAGTTATCCTATTGGAAACCTCTTCCATTCCTTCCAGGTTTAATGTCTTCACCTCGATTATACCGCTATGGTATGACCTGCTCCTATTCTCTATCCATTCTCACATCGCCTTAAGGCTTAT
Source organism: Stomoxys calcitrans (assembly GCF_963082655.1). Lineage (NCBI taxonomy): Eukaryota > Metazoa > Arthropoda > Insecta > Diptera > Muscidae > Stomoxys > Stomoxys calcitrans. Next base: position 17,757,529 of record NC_081552.1, on the reverse strand, counting down.
AGCCGCAATGGCGGCCTCACACTTAATCTGTATATCTATGGGACAGATATCTAGAATGGTCTCCGTTGCCCTAGTAGGTATGATCCTCATCGCTCCGTCTATCCCAAGACAACATGTTGCCTGAACCTGTTGTATAATCCTAAGGTTGCACTTTTTTCTCCATCGCAGTCCACCAAATTACTGAGGCGGATGTAAGTATTGGTCGATTCAGGCCCCACTTCGATGTAAGGCATATATCTTATATATAAAAATCAATTTGTGTTTGTTTGTTTGTATGTTTGTGTGTTGCTTATAGACTCAGAAACGGCTGAACCGATTTTCTTGACATTTTCACAGGTGCATAATGACCCCGTGGTGAAAATAGGGTACTTCATTTTTTGATATAAGAAGGGAGGGAGGGGGGGGGGGGGCGGACCCTCCCCCTTACCCAAATTTTCAGAAAAGCCAGATCTCGGAGATGGGTGGTGCGACTTAAGCGAAATTCTGTGTGCTCTCATATAGTACCCTAAAAATAAAAATTTGGTATCCAAATTTCGGATGGGGTACCTAGGAGGGCCGCCCCACCCTAAAACCTACCAAACATATATTTAGACCAATCACGACAATATGGGACTCAAATGAAAGGTATTAAGGATAAGAAACGTATCTGATATCCAATTGTCGGACCAAGTGCTAGGGGGACCACCCCAACCCCCAAAACACCCCTAACTCGGACATATTTACCGACCATGGCAATATGGGACTCAAATGAAAGGTATTTGCGAGTAGAATACGAATCTGATATCCAAATGTGGGACCACGTTTCTGGGGGTCCACCCCTTTCCCAAAACACCCCTCAAACAGGATTTATTTAATGACCATGGGAATATGGGGCTTAAATTAAAGGTATTTGAATGTAGAATACGAATCTGATATCCAAATATGGGACCAAGTGTTTGGAGGGGCCGTCTCTCACCAAACACATCCCCCAAAGGGGACAAATTTATGAGCATAGCAATATGGGGCTCAAATGAAAGGTCTTCGGGAGAAAAGCACGAATTTGATATAAATATTCGGGAAAAGTGTCTATGGGGCCACCCCACCCCCACAACACCATCCAAATAGTAAGTATTTCCTGACTATTGCAATATGAGGCTCAAATAAGAGAGTTTTTAAAGTGGATCACGAATCCGATATCCAACTCATTGAGTGGTCGCCCATCCCACAAAACACCCCCCAAGCCGGTCATGTTTGCCGACTATGGAAATATGGGGCTCAAATTAAAGGTATATGGGTGTAGACCACGTATATGATATCAACATTAGGTACCAACTGTCTAGCGGACGTCCCACCACCATAACAACCCTCAAATAGGACATATTGAGCACCAAGACAATTTGGGTCTTAATGAGAGTGGAATTGAATATTCATAGTTTTTATGGCCAATACCTCAAACCGGACATATTTGCTGACTTTTGCAACGAAAACGAATTTGATATCCAATTTTGAGGGCAATGGCAATATGGGGTTCAAATAAATGATGTACAGTTAAATGAGAATAGAGCACGTTGCTGATATATTTTCCGGGCTTAGTGTTTTGGGGGACCACCCCAATCTCGAAAACACCACTTTCGGACCAATTTTCTGTGGTTCTACCCATTTTCCAAAATACCCCACAAACAACAAACTTTACTGACAATCGCAATATGGGGCTCAAATAAAGGTATTTGGAAGTAGAATACGAATTTGATCGCCAAATATAGGACCATGTATTTTAGGTATCACCCCTTCCCCAAAACACCCCCCAAAGGGTAAAAAATTTTCGACCATGCCAATATGTGGCTCAAATTTGAGGTTAGAAAACGAATTTGATAACCTATTTTCGGGGACGCCTTATCGTGTAAATTCCCTGAAACCAATTGCAATATGGAGTTTAAATAAATGATTTTTGAAAGAAGAGCACGATGCTGATATTTTTTCAGAGCCAAGTATCTGGGGGACCACCTCTCCCCCGAAAATACCACTAAATCAGACATCATGAGAATATCGGGCTGAAATAAAGTATTTTAAGAATGGAGTTCACCTTACATCCAGACCTTAATTCGTAGACCAATATTGCGCAATATTGTTAAACTGTTAGTCAAGTTTGCATAGTATTTCACTAAAAGATCTTTAATTGTGGAAAATAAATATTCCAAGAAAACTTTTGTTCCATATAAAGTAAAAGACGGCGCAGCGGAGCGGGCCCGGGTCAGCTAGTATATATATATATATGATACCCACCACCTATATACATAGGTGGTGGGTATCAGAAGTTCGGCTCGGCCAAACTTAATGCCTTTTTGCTTTCTACTTCTTATTTTTGCTTATGCCACAATGGCAGCAGTACATGTAAAAACCAACTGAGCTTGGGAAAAAAAACCGAACAAACAGAAAAACACAAAATTCCTCATATTTACACATGCAATGATATATAAGTGCACATGGAGTGTTTGCAAATTACATGAAATGATGACGGGAGGGTAGTATGGAATGTTGGGAAGACATAATAAAGACTTAAGCCATTACAACGAATTTAAATTTTTGTCTAAATTTTAATGATATTGCCTCAAAGGCCAAAATTCCAAAAAAAAAAATAATTCAGAAAGAGGAGAAAATTAATGAAAAAATTTCTATGAATTTTTAGGAAATTTTCTGTAAATTTTGTGTAAATTTTTAAAAAAATTTCGAACAATTTTTTTCCGGATTTCTAATAAATTTTTCTAGATTTCTAGAAATTTTCGGAATTTTTAAAGTCAAAATTTTTGAAAAACTTTATTTCCTTCTTTTTCGCAAAAGACCAAGTTTGTAAGAAATTTTCATCTTTTATGAAAATTTCTTACAAACTTTCTAAAAATTTTTAAGAAATTTTTTTAAAAAAAACTAAATTTCCGAAAAATTGTCTCTGAAGACACCATTTCTTGTAAAATTTGCTCTAAATCCAAATGTCTTTTTATACCCACCACCAAAGGATGGGGGTATACTAATCTAGTCCTTCCGTTTGTAACACTTCGAAAAATTCGTTTTTGTCCGTCCGTCCGCCTGTCGAAATCACGATAGCGGTCGAACATGTAAAGCTAGCCGCTTGAAATTTTGCAAAGATACTTAACATTGATGTAGGGCGCTGGGAACTGTGAATGGGCCATCGGTTCACATTTAGATATAGCACCTGTATAAACCGATCTCCCGATTTGACTTCTGGACCCCATGGAAGCCGCAATTTTTGTTCGATTTGGCTGAAATTTTGTATGTAGGGTTCTGTTATGACTATTAGCAACTGTATTTAGTACGGTCTAAATGGGTCTAAAACCTGATGTAGCTTCCATATAAGCTGATTTTCCGATTTGACTTCTTGGGCCCCCGGAAGCCCGGGATGGTCTTTCGATCATCATTGTTCGGTTCTTAAAAGCTTAAATTTTTGCTGGTTTTACAAAGGTTTTGGTACGTAGAATAAAATTATGCCCCTCAACTAAATTTATTTTTATAAATTTTTAGCAGAATCCATGGTGGTGGGTTCCCAAAATTCGTCCCTGCCGAACTTAGCACACTCTTACTTGTTTCTTCTTCCCTTATTTTCTTCCCTCGTCAACATGCTTCATGCACACTTCATTGTTGAAAATTGTCAATGTGGCCGTGTGTGTGTGCAAGAGTTGGTGTGCTTGTTTGAATTTGTATTTGTCAGTTCATACGGTTGTATGCATGAATTCCATATTCGAAATATGCTTGTGTAGGCCCGAATTCCATTGAACATTCCAAAACGAATTAAGTGCAGCACTTTAACTGATGCAATAATGCAGCTCTTCGACTTCGCATTTCATCTTTTTGTCCAGTAAAGGGACTAAATATGAGTGAACGAACAAACCAATGAAAGCTTATCGGAATGTGCTCCTTTGAGTGGACGTTGCGTAGCAATGGAAAGAAAAGGAAAAAAGCAGAGTACAGGAAAATTGGATGAAATAGTTTAAGAATTGCCAGGTCGAAAGTATGATGTACCTTATATAGCTTCAATGGCGAGTTGCAGTCAAGTCACCAGTAACAATTGGCAACAAATTAGGGTCAATTTTAAGAAAATTAACTTTTAATTGTGTCTCCCACTCAAGTATGTCTGGATGTATGATAATGATCTACAGATTCTATTACTTACATAATGCAAGAATAGTAAACATAGAAGTAAGCGGAACTACAAAATATCGCAAACAAATAGAAACAAGTAAAAGCGTGCTAAGTTCGGCCGGGCCGAATTTTATATACCCTCCTATATCGGATAAGAATTGCGAGACTCAACAAGTCAAGACCCAAGATCGGTTTATATGGCAGCTATATCAGGTTATGGACCGATTTGAACCATGCTTGGCACAGTTGTTGGATATCATAACAAAACACGTCGTGAAAAATTTCATTCCAATCTGATAAGAATTGCGCACTCTAGAGGCTCAAGAAGTCAAGACCCAAGATCGGTTTATATGGCAGCTATACCAGGTTATGAACCGATTTGAACCATACTTGGCACAGTTGTTGGATATCATAACAAAACACGTCGTGCAAAATTTCATTCCAATCGGATAAGAATTGCGCACTCTAGAGCCTCAAGAAGTCAAGACCCAAGATCGGTTTATATGGCAGCTATATCAGGTTATGGACCGATTTGAACCATGCTTGGCACAGTTGTTGGATATCATAACAAAACACGTTGTGCAAAATTTCATTCCAATCGGATAAGAATTGCGCACTCTAGAGGCTCAAGAAGTCAAGACCCAAGATCGGTTTATATGGCAGCTATATCAGGTTATAAACCGATTTGAACCGTACTTGGCACAGTTGTTGGATATTATAACAAAACACGTCCTGCAAAATTTCATTCCAATCGGTTAGGAATTGCGCACTCTAGAGGCTCAAGAAGTCAAGACCCTAGATCGGTTTATATGGCAGCTATATCAAAACATGGACCGATATGGCCCATTTACAATACCAAGCGACCTGCACTAATAAGAAGTATTTGTGCAAAATTTCAAGTGGCTAGATTTACCCCTTTACCGGAAGTTATCGTGCTTTTGACAGACAGACAGACGGACGGACAGACGGACGGACTTACATGGCTAGATCGACATAAAATGTCGCGACGATCAAGAATATATATACTTTATGGGGTCTCAGACGAATATTTCGAGTAGTTACAAACAGAATGACGAAATTAGTATACCCCCCATCCTATGGTGGAGGGTATGAAAACTGGGAAATCATACCCAATACTTACTTATTTTAACTGGCCATTACAGAAACCTCTTGCCCTCTTGCCAAACGTAGTATAGATGCCCAAATGCCTCTATCTTCTGCGCTTCTTCTCCAACCTCTGACACCCAGTTTAAAGACGTCGTTCTCCACTTGTTCTCTCCATAGGAGTTTTAGTCTTCCGCTTTTGCTTTTTCTCTTATGGTCGCCTTCAAAACACTTCTTTGCTGGAGCTTCTTCATCCATTCGGACAACATGACCTAGCTAACTCAATCGTTGTAATTTGATGAGTTTAACTGTGCTACCTTCGTCAAACAGCTCATACCGCTCGTGGGAGTTGATATCATTCACTTTGTCTTATCTCCAGTTACTTCCAAACCCACTTTCGTTGATTTTCTTTCGTTACTTTTAAAGCAATTGCATCTTCCGGTGACCCACCCATAATATCAAGGTCGTCGGCGTAGGTGAATAGCATTTGTTCTCTTGTGAGTATTGTGCCATGCCTATTCACACCTGCATCTCGTATAATCTTCGCCAGCAAGATATTAAAGAGATCACACTATAGGCTGTCTCCTTGTCTGGAACATCGCTTGGGATTGAACTGTTCGGACAGGTTCATTCCTATTTTAACTGTGGTGCGTGTATCAGCAAGCATCATCCTGCGAAATCGTATCAGTTTTGCAGGAATACCAAACTTCGTCCTTTTTCGTCATGGGAGAGGCACATCCCGGAGTGTCTTCTCCGCATGCTTCTGATCCGTGCCGGAATTGAAAAGAACCCCGGACCGTGGTTCTGTTCGGTTTGCCAGAACCGCCTCCATCATCGGTCGGTGAGGTGTAACCGGTGCATAGAGTGGATACATTTCCTCTCTTGGTCTGGCCTTACATCACTACGGGAGTATAGTCACACTGATTATGTTGCAGGATGCTATGCGAACATAGAGAGCAGTGGGTCACAAACGTCGCTGTCGTCGCTTTCACCGTCCTCGTCGTCGGACTATGTGACCCCCCGACCACACCTGTGCGGCAATTTACGCAATAGCAGCATCCCAGTACCTATGTTGTCAGACCAGTGCCGGGAAGTGTACCTTTTTTGAAATTGAGTTTCAATGGATAGTGGATTTTATGAGTCGGAAGAACATATTGGTTGCAGCGATCCAGGAGACAAAGCTGACCAACACTTACAGCCTGCTCAGTTGCAGCGATCCAGGAAACATAGCTGACCAACACTAACAGCCTGCTCAGTTGTCACGGATACAACGTATGCAACTTAAGGATCGCTTAAGGAAAGGAGGTGGGGGATTGGCCTTCGTGATACACCATTACGTGCAGTATAGACCCATCACGTCTGCGCTTGGCGCTAGTGACCCCAACGTGGAATGCATGGGTCAGGTCCGGTACTGCCGGTACCGACATAGTTGTGACCCAGTTAATGGCCAAGCTTACCAGCCCGACATAAGTGGTCTACCGTCTGGCCATAATTCGCATCACGTTTCATGGAGATTCGCATCACGTTTCATGGCTTTCTCCCCCATGTGACGACCATCGGGGAATAGCTTTGGCAGAGCAGATTGAAGGCCGCCAGACATTTCCATTGCATCCCCTGAGTGACGTAACCTGGCAAACTGTCATTTCTTTGGGATCCGACCACCTCCCCATAATTCTCACCAACGACCAACCACCCGACTTCATAACCTCTAAGCGCCGAACGTTAACCAATCAAAAGAAGCAGATTGGGTCGGCTTCAGAGAGTACACCATTCACCGCCCAGCCAATGAACAGCCACCACAATGTACCGTGGACGAAGTTTCGCAAATTATCCAAGACATTGGGCCCCGACGGAATCTCTACACTGATGCTGAAGAATCTGGATCAACCTGGAGTCGAGTACCTCACGACTGTCCTCAACCTGTCTTTGAACACTTTTATTGTACCCGATATCTGGAAGATGGGCAGATTGATCCTGCTACTGAAGCCTGGAAAGGATCCGAATTTGCGATGGCCAAGATGCTTGAAAGACTATTCCTCCCGAGCCACGGTGGAAAATTTCCATTCGCCGAGACTGCATAGCACAACAACTGCTTTACATGCCATCACCGCACATATTTTCCACAGCTTCAATTCGCCTAGGCCATGTGATAGGACGGTCCCCGTGGCACTGGATCTCTCGAAGGCATTAGACATGTTGAGCCATGCTAAACTATTTGAGGACATCGCCAATACATTCCTCCAGCCAGAACTAAAACGCTAGGTCGCGAATTTTCGTTGTGGTCGCCAGTCATCTGTGGAATTTGGGGATAATAAGTTGAAGAAGCACTGGGAAGTGAAACAGGGAGTGCCCCATGGCGATGTGATATCTTCGGCGATGTTTAACCTCTACCTATTCGCCATTCCACCCCCTCCGGACAGCATAGAGATCGTATCATATGCGGACGATTGACAATCATGGCATCAGGCACCCCAACCATTGATGACATCTGCGATAGGTTAAACTTCTACCTCAACGAACTTGCCTCTAATTTCGCTGCAAAAAATTTAAAGATATCTGCCACCAAATCTTCAGCCACATTGTTCACTACATTCACGCATGAGGTGCGTAGGGAGCTAATAGTGATAATTGACGGAGTGACAATTCCGACCATCAAGTGTTCCAAAATACTTGGTATCACATTTGACAGCTCTTATCAAGTCTCCTCACATCTCACAAGCAATTTGCGATTAAGTCAATAGTAGAAACAAGGTCCTCAAGGCAATTGGCCGGCTTGTGGTAAGGTATGCAGCGCCAGTGTGGTCTCGTCTGCTCTTTGACACGCAGTTTCAGAATTCCGCCCTTCGAACGTGGACCACATCCAGCAGGAGACAAAGATCTTACCCGTGCGAAGACATTACTACATGCTGTCTAAGCAATACCTTCTGGGCTGTTATCGCAGAGACCAATCAAATCGTAATGTTGTGGATAGGTATTCACCGCCGGCAAGCCCTAAGGTAGATCTCCATGATCTAGATCGTGAGGTCCAGCGCTATAAGAGAGAACCTTTAGACCAAGCGGCGTATCGCGTGGTCTTAGACAAGTGGTCATACAGACACAGTAGCAAATGCGGTGAATAGCTTCCACCGCCTTCCATTGCACCTAAAGAAATTGACCTTCCCCGGCAGACCAGAGTAGTTCTGGCTCAGATCCGGCAGATACAGCCGCCTCAATTCCTACAGAACCAGGATTGATGGCAACGCGCAAGATGTATGTACCGATTGTGACCAGGGACCACACGACATACGTCAGCCAGACCCAATTGTCTCAAACACAGAACCCTCTGGACGCATTCCATCTAAGTCACAGAGTTCCTGGATCTGGACACTCAACAAAATCAAGTGTAAGGCTTTCGATGGCGGCTTTGTAGTCAACGAAAATATGATAGGTGTTCATTTGTCGTTCTTGGGTTTTTCTAGGATTTTTCGCTGTGCAAATATTTGGTATATGGTGGACTTATCAGGTCTAAAGCCACACTGATGGGGCCCAATTATTCCGTTCAATGAATATCCGGTCCAAGGTGGATTTACCAGGTCTAAAGCCGCATTGATAGACCTCACTTATCTCATTGACTTTAGGTTTTAATCTTTCACACAGTACTCCCGATAGTATCATGTATGCGATGGTGGTTCCTCTGTAATTGGTACATATCATCTTGTCCCCTTTCTTGTGTATGGGACATAGCATGCTGAGGTTCCAATAATCGGGTATGTGTTTTTCTAATGTATGGGGCACAGTGTGCTGAGGTTTCATCGGGTCAGACGAGCTGATGCTTACGCCCTATCAACATGTCGCCTCCGGTCTTAAACACGTCAGCCGGCAACCCATCGGCTCCTAGACCTCGTTCGTCTTAATCCATCTGCTTAAAATTTATTTGTGACCAAACTCTCCGCCTCTTGGACCACGTTCGTCTTAACCCCTCTGCTTAAAATTTGTTTGTGATCAAACTCCCCGCCTTAACTAAACATACTTTCTCTCCTTGATGTAGTTGCCCATCAATACTCCTTAATTGATAAAAACAACATATTTGTGTAGTCATTAATTATTATTGAAATTCAAGGAGATGAAGAGCAGCACAAGAAGCTTTCACAAAAAATAATGGCTGACCAATACCAAAAAAAATCACTTAATTTTAAGAGTAAAATATGAAAGGTTATGTCGGAGCACGCACCACATTGAAATTGTTTTAAGGCTGTTAATTTATTAAAAAACCTTTTTAAGAATAATCCTTGCGACTGATGCGAAGTTACAACAAAAAGCCACTGTTAACTGAATTATAAAAGGTAATATGGCAGTTTTGATATCAAACAGATTTCATAAAATATTGTGAAAAAAGCTGCCAAAAACCATTACAAATTATTTTATTCCGTCTGAGTAATCATGAAGTTTTTCTCGAATTTTATTTTCATAAATTAATTGATTAAAAATAAAATTCGAATGAAAGCCTTTTGATCAAATTAATTTTTACAAAAGATTTTTGTAGCTTTTGCTTTAAAAAAAAATCCTTAAAAAAATTGCATTGTGGAATGTCGATATAAGTTGAGTTTTTGAAAATGTTTTTCCATTGTACAAATTATCATGCAATGGAATCTCCAAAGTACAAATTTTCCCATAAATTTAAAAATTTTTCCAGAAGTAAAATGATGGCAAAATTTGAAGAAAAACAAGTAAGACCGTATGAAGTTCGGCTTTGCCGAATCTTATATACCCCTCCACCATGGATCGCAAATATCGAGTTCTTTGCGCGGTATCTCTTTTTTAGGCAAACAAAGAATTATGGATAAGAATTGATATGGAATTGGAGCTATATCAAGTTATAGTCCTATTCGAACCATAGATGAACTGAATCTTGAAGACCCATAGTAGAAGTCATTGCGTAATATTTCAGTCAATTCGAATAAGAACTGCGCCATGTAGGGGCTCAAGACCCAAAATCGGGAGATCGGTTTATATAAGAGTTGTATCAGGCAATATATCGATTCAGCCCCTATTGGACACGTATGTTGAAATCTATATATATAACAAGTAAAAAAGCGTTAAGTTCGGCCGGGCCGAACTTTGGATAGCCATATATGTAAACCACCTTTCGTCAAAATCCGGTGCAAAACTCATACCTTATGTCCCATAGCAGAGATCGGTCTATATGGCAGCTATATCCAAATCTGGACCGATCTGTGCGATAATGCAGAAGTATGTCAAGGGACTTAACTTAACTCACGGTCCAAAATTTCGGCGACATCGGATAATAAATGGGTGTTTTATAGGCCTAAGACCCCAAATCGGAGGATCGGTCTATATGGCAGCTATATCCAAATCTGGACCGATCTGAGCCAAATTGATGGAGGACGTTGAAGGGCCTAACACAACTCACTGTCCCAAATTATAGAAAAATCGGATAATAAATGTGGCTTTTATGGGCCTAAGACCTTAAATTTGAGGATCGGTCTATATGGCAGCTATATCCAAATGTGAACCGATCTGAGCCATATTGACGGAGGATGTCTAAAGGCCTAATACAACTCACTGTCCCAAATTTCAGCAAAATCGGATAATAAATGTGGCTTTTATTGGCCTAAGACCCTAAATCGGCGGATCGGTCTATATGAGGGCTATATCAAGATATAGTCCGATATAGCCCATCTTCGAACTTAAGCTGCTTATGGACAAAAAAATATTCTTACCCAAAGTTTCAGCTCAATATCTCTATTTTTGAAGACTGTAGCGTGATTTCAACAGAGAGACGGATGGACATGTCTAGATCGTCTTAGATTTTTACACTGATCAAGAATATATATACTTTATAGGGTCGGAAATGGATATTTCGATGTGTAGCAAACGGAATGACAAAATGAATATACCCCCATCCGTCGGTGGTGGGCATAAAAATGAATTTGTCTTTGTTTGTGGGTTTGTTTGTTTGTGTGTTCCATATAAACTCAGAAACGGCCGAACCGATTTTCGTGAAATTTTCTCTAATGGTGCACAATGATCACGGTTTGAAAATAGGGTCCTAAATTTTTTAATATCTGAAGGGGGAGCGGACCCTACCCCACCCTAATTTTCAGAAATGCTAGAACTTGGAGATGGGTGACTGCGATTTAACACTGATTTTGGTAATAAAATTCAATGATTTGCAAGCGTTGCTCGTTAGTAAGTCTATTCATGATGAAATGTCAAAGCATACTGAGCATCTTTCTCTTTGACACCATGTCTGAAATCCCACGTGATCTGTCAAATACTAATGCATGAAAATCCTAACCTCAAAAAAATCACCCTTTATATAGGGTTGCCCAAAAAGTAAGGATTTTTCATATAGTCGGCGTTGACAAATTTTTTCACAGCTTGTGACACTGTAATTGCATTCTTTCTTCTGTCAGTTATCAGCTGTTACTTTTAGTTTGCTTTAGAAAAAAAGTGTAAAAAAAGTATATTTGATTAAAGTTCATTCTAAGTTTTATTAAAAATGCATTTACTTTCTTTTAAAAAATCCGCAATTACTTTTTTGGGCAACCCATACATACACCAATCACTACAATATGGGTCTTAAATGAAAGCTATTTAAGATTACAAAACGTATCTGACATCGAATCTGATGGTGTCGGGCCAAGTGTTTGGGGAACTACCCCAACCCCCAAAACACCCCTAAATCGGACATATTTACCGACCATGGCAATATGGGAATCAAATGATAGGTATTTGCGAGTAAAATACGAATCTGATATCCAAATTTGGGACAAAGTTTCTGGGGGTCCACCGCTTCCCCAAAACACCTCCAAAAACATCAGTTTTTTACTGACCATGGCAAATATGAGGCTCAACCGAAAGTATTTGATATCTAAATGTAGGACCATGTGTTTTAGGCATCATCCCTTCCCCAAAACACCACCCAGAGGGTGAAATTTTTTTGACCATGCCAATATGTGGCTCAAATAAAAGGTATTTGAGATTAGAAAACTAATTTGATAAACAATCTTGGGGCCATGTGTTTGGGGGACGCCTCATCCTGTAAACTCCCCCATAAAACCAATAGCAATATGGGATTTAAAACAAGTATAAGCGTTAAGTTCGGCTGGGCCGAACTTTGGGATACCCACCACCTCGGGTATATATGTAAACCATCTTTCATCAAAATTCGGTGAAAATTTCACACCTTATGTCCCATATCAGTTATGTCAAAATAAGTTCCGATTTGGACCATATACTAATAAGTACACTAGCTATATCTAAAAATAAACCGATCTGAACTATATACGACACGGATGTCGAAAAAGCCTAACATAAGTTACTGTGTTAAATTTCCGTGAAATCGGATTATAAATGCGCCTTTAATGGGGCCAAGACTTTAAATCAAGATATCGGTCTACATGGCAGCTATATCCAAATCTGGACCGATTTGGGCCAAGTTGTATAAAAATGTCGAAGAGCCTAACGCAAAAGCAATGTCCCAAATTTCGGGCGAAATCGGACAATAAATGCCTCTTTTATGGTCCCAAAACCTTAAATCGAGAGATCGGTCTATATGGCAGCTATATTCAAATCTAGACCGATCTGTGTGATATCGCAGAAGTATGTCAAGGAGCTTAACTTAACTCGCTGTCCCAAATTTCAGCAAAATCGTATAATAAATGTGCCTTTTATGGGCCTAAGACCCTAAATCGGAGTATCGGTCTATATGGCAGCTATATCC